>NW_027636145.1:178452-293425 GCF_903797595.1 Erithacus rubecula
GATGGCAAATGGGAGAAAATAGGCCAGATTTTAAAGGAATTTTCTGACCCCATAATCTGGGAATTCCTACCTGAACAGATTCAGGATCCAATTGAGGTTGCAAGATACTTAAAGGGGAAGTGCCAGGATGGTTCTAAAGAGAAAAGGATTATTACAGTGAGCTGGGCCCTGGCACATGCATATCGCACCCTGCTAGGCACTATAGAGCAGAAGACAGAGGAAAGGGAACAGGGAGATAAATTATTTACTATCCCAGTTACTCAGGTTGCTGCCAACCCCCTAGGCCTAAACCCAGCAGCTAAACTGGATAATAAGCCCCAACCAATGGCTGTGGCTACCAGTACAAGAAGTGGGAAGTGCACCAAGAAGACCGATCAGCTGGTGGATGATGATGATGCTGATGATGCTGGAGAGGGACCCTCAACACCTCCTGATGTAAAATCAGAAGTCTAAACAACTAGTGGGGAGGAGCAGAGACCAATAATGAGTCCCTTTCCCTGAAGGATCATTCGTGATTTAAGAAAAGATTACACCTCGGTGACCTGATGAATATAATCAGCTGGCTAGTTCGTCTCTGGGATGCAGCAGGTGAGGCTACAGTTTTGGATGGCACTGAAGTGAGGCATCTGGGGTCTCTGTCCCATGAATCCTGTTAATCGACCAAGGCGTGAGGGAGGGGGGTCAACCCTCAAAACCTCTGGCAACGGGGTCTGGCATAAGCGTGGCACAAAAGTATCTGGTGTGTGGATGACCTGTATATGCAGCAGACCCGATGGAAAACCATAGAGCAGGGGTCCAATGCCTCAGGGAAATGGCAGTAGCAGAAATTATTTTTTCGGATGACATAACAACTAGAAATCCAGACCTGGTACCATGCACACCAGTGATGTGGAGAAAACTCGTGTGGCTTGGGCCACCTGAATATGCATCTGCCCTAGCGATAATGAAGAGAGATGAGGTGTATGAGACAGTACTTGATATGGCAAAGAAGCTTTGTGCATATGCGGATGCAGTACATGGCACAACTCATGCTAGAATTGCAGCTGTGGAAACACGCTTGCAAGACTTAGTAGATAAAATAGAGGAAAATCATTGGAGAATCAGGGAGGAGATTAAGGAGGAACCTCCTCCAAATTTCAACTGGACAGATTAGAAACGCTGGTACCCAGGGTACCCAGGTACGCAGACGTTCCCCCAACTGGGAGAGGAGGTACACTCCCTGAGCTGAGTTGTGGTGTTCCTTGCGGGATTCTGGAGACAACATGAGAAGATGGGATGGGAAGCCTACGGCTGCTCTGGCACAATGAGTGCAAGGTTTGAAGGAAGGAAAGACTGAAAGAGGAAGTTCCACCAAAAGGAGAGCTGCTCCTGTTTCTCGCAACCAAAGTGCTGAACATGATACCGATAATGAGATGTCTGACCCTCTTGAGGGAACCTCTAAGATGTATGCCCCAGAGAAGAATGAAAAACAGGCTTAGAGGGGCCCTGCCTCTAGCCAGGGTGAGGCGAGCGAGAATTGTGTTTTTTGGACCATGTGGATTCAATGGCCTGGCACTTCCAAACCACAGAAATATAAAGCTTTAGTGGATACAGGTGCACAGTGTACGATACTTCCATCAACACACGTGAGAGCAGAATCTGTTTCAATTGCTGGTGTGACAAGTGGATTGCAGGACTTCACCCTGGTGGAAGCAGAAGTGAGTTTAACTGGAAATGATTGGAAGAAAAATCTTATTGTGACTGGTCCAGAGGCCCCATGCATTTTGGGCATAGATTCCCTTTGGAGCAGATATTTTAAGGACCCAAAAGGACTCAAATGGGCATTTGGAATAGCAACTGTGATGGCAGAGCGCATCCGGCAATTGAACACCTTGCCTGGACTATCTGAGAATCCAATTACAGTAGGACTTCTGCAGGGAGAAGAACAACAAGTACCAATTGCCACTTCAATAGTGCACCGCCAGCAGTATAGAACAACTTGAGATGCTGTGATTCCTATTCATAAGATGATCCGAGAGCTGGAGAGCCAGGGGATGGTCAGCAAAACCCACTCACCCTTTATCAGTCCCATTTGGCCTGTGCGTAAATCTGATGAAGAATGGAGACTGACTGTGGACTATTGGGCATTGAATGAAGTGATTCCACCGCTGAGCACTGCCGTACCGGACATGCTGGAACTCCAGTACGAGCTGGAGTCCAAGGCAGCAAGGTGGTATGCCACCACTGACATTGCAAATGCATTCTTCTCCATTCCTTTGGCAGCAGAGTGCAGGCCTCAGTTTGCTTTCACCTGGAGGGGCGTGCAGTACACCTGGAACTGCCTACCCCAAGGGTGGAAGCACAGTCCTACCATCTGTCATGGACTGATCCAGGCTGCACTGGAAAAGGGTGAAGCCCCGGAACATCTACAATATATTGATGATATCATCGTATGGGAAAACACAGCAGCGTAAGTGTTTGAGAAAGGAGAAAAAATTATCCAAATTATCCTGGAAGCCGGCTTCGCCATCAAGAAGAGTAAAGTTAAGGGACCTGCTCGGGAGATTCAGTTCCTGAGAGTGAAGTGGCAAGATGGACGGCATCAGATTCCTACTGATGTTATTACAAGATTACAGCTATGTCCCCACCTACTAACAAGAAGGAGACACAAGCTTTCCTAGGTGTTATCGGCTTTTGGAGAATGCACGTCCCTGAGTACAGTCAGATTGTGAGCCCTCTCTACCAGGTCACTCGCAAGAAGAACAATTTCCACTGGGGCCCTGAACAACAGCAAGCCTTCACCCAGATCAAACAGGAGATCGCCCATGCAGTAGCCCTTGGCCCAGTGAGGATGGGACCAGATGTGAAGAACGTACTTTACTCAGCAGCTGGGAACCATGGTTTGTCTTGGAGCCTGTGGCAGAAGGTGCCTGGAGAGACCCAAGGCCGACCCCTGGGATTTTGGAGCAGAAATTACAGAGGGTCCAAAGGTAATTACACTCCCACAGAGAAGGAAATCCTGGCTGCCTATGAGGGTGTCCAAGCTGCTTCAGAAGTGATTGGTATGGAAGCACAGCTTCTCCTGGCACCCCGACTGCCAGTGCTGGGGTGGATGTTCAGCGAAAAGGTTCCCTCCACCCATCATGCCACAAGTGCCATGTGGAGCAAGTGGATTGCCCTTCTCACTCAGCGTGCCCGGATTGGAAAACTAAATCGCCCTGGGCTTTTGGAAATAATTACAAACTGGCCAGAAGGTGAAAGTTTTGGTGTTGCAGATGAGGAACAAGAACCAGTGATACAGGCTGAAGAAGCTCCACCCTACAACCAGTTGCCAGCAGAGGAAGCATGCTATGCTTTATTCACTGATGGTTCCTGTCGCGTCGTAAGGACAAATCGGGGATGGAAAGCAGCTGTATGGAGCCCTACACGATGGGTTGCAGAGGCTACTGAAGGAGAAGGAGGATCTAGTCAATTTGCTGAACTTCAAGCTGTCCAACTGGCCTTAAATATCGCCAAAAGAGAAAGGTGGCCAAAACTCTATTTGTATACTGATTCCTGGATGGTAGACAATGCTCTGTGGGGGTGGCTGAAGAGATGGAAAGAGGCGAACTGGCAACATAGAGGAAGACCAATTTGGGCTCCTGACAAGTGGAAAGACATTGCCACTTGGGTAGAAAAACTACTTGTCAAGGTTCGCCATGTAGATGCCCATGTCCCCAGAAGCAGAGCTAATGAAGAGCAGCAAAACAACCAGCAAGTAGATCAGGCTGCAAAGAGAGGGGGGTTGGAAATAGATTTGGATTGGGAACATAAGGGAGAGTTGTTCCTGTCTCGATGGACCCATGATGCCTCAGGCCATCAGGGTAGGGATGCCACCTATAAGTGGGCACGAGACCGAGGGGTGAATCTAACCATGGACAGCATTACCCAAGTTATCCATGAATGTGACACTTGCGCTGCCATCAAGCAGGCCAAGCGGGTGAAGCCCCTCTGGTATGGTGGACGGTGGTCCAAGTACAAGTATGGGGAGGCCTGGCAGATTGACTATATCACACTGCCTCAGACCCGCCAGGGAAAACGTTACGTGCTGACCATGATGGAAGCCACCACTGGATGGTTGGAGAACTACCCTGTGTCCCATGCTACTGCCCGCAACATCATCCTGGGCCTGGAAAAGCAGGTCCTTTGGAGGCATGGTACCCCTGAGAGAATTGAGTCAGACGATGGGACTCATTTTAAGAATAACCTTGTCAACACCTGGGCTAGGGAACATGGTATTGAGTGGGTGTACCATATCCCTTACCATGCACCAGCTGCAGGTAAAGTGGAGAGGTACAATGGATTGTTGAAGACCACCTTGAAGGCATTGGGTGGGGAATCTCTCAAGAGCTGGGAGTAGCCCCTGGCAAAAGCCACTTGATTAGTTAACACTAGAGGTTCCACCAACCGAGCAGGTCCCGCCCAGTCTGAGGGCCTTAATGTAATAGATGGAGACAAAGTCCCAGTGGCCCATGTTAGAGGATTGCTAGGGAAGACAGTATGGATTCATCCTGCCTCAAGTACAGGCAAACCCACTCGTGGGATTGCCTTTGCTCAAGGACCAGGATGTACTTGGTGGATAATGCAGAAGGATGGAACAACCTGCTGTGTACCTCAGGGAGATCTGATTATAGGGTGCATTATACACAAATATTATTGTTGAGTCTTATCACCATTGCATGCTAGATTTTATGAATAGAAGGAAATGTGTAAGTGACAACGGCCTGAGCAAGTGAGAAGGAAGAGATGTGTAAGTGTTGAAGTTTTGAGCAAGTCAGAGGAAGTTTTCATATTGTATTTAGTGAGTGTGTATCCCAATCGTGTGTCAATGATCACAATATGGGATAAGGGGTGGAATGCTCTGGGCTGGTGTTGTGACTAGCTCCTCTCCCTGCCCCCCCCTTCATGGTGCTGCCGGCACCTCCCTCGGGCTGCTTTACCTAGGCTGTTGTTTCTGCTGGCCTGCTGCTGCCTGCCGCTGCTGCTGCTGCCCCCCGCTGCTTTTGCTGCTGCCCCCCACTGCTTTTGCTGCCCCCCTCCCCCTCCCCCCACCCACTGCTGCTGCTGCCCCCCGCTGCTTTTGCTTGCCCTGGGCTTGCTTTTGCTTGGTCTCAGCTTGCTTCTGCTTGCTCCCGGCTGCCCCTCTCCCTCTCTTCTCTCTCTCCCTTCCCCTCATCCCAAAGATTTGCACCGGCTCCAGAGGAGACAGATCTGAACTTCAGAGACCACCTCTGGAAGTCTGCCCAAGAAGCTCTGCTGCCCTTCCCAGAGAAGATCAGCCGAGTTCGTCTCACTCTCTCAGTGAAATTTTTTGGTCATCTGGGTCTGTGCTGGGAAGTGTTTCTTTTGTATTTTTGTTAATAAATGCATTTTTTCCACTTTCCAATAAAGAAAATTCTTTCCGAGCTCGGTGAAGGAAGGAATTGTAAGGTGGGGGGTGGGGGGAAGGGTCTCTTTTGGAGGTCTTTTCCCCAAATTTATCCTAAACTTGGACACCAAGCCATCATGGTGGAACAAGACAATATAGAGGTAGTTGTAACTAACACTATCAACCCAGCTTCTTTCCTTAGTGAAAATCAGGAGGAGCCAGTACACCACACCTGTCTGGAGACTATCGAAGCCTCCTGCTCCAGATGCCCAGATCTGAAGGGCACCCCTTTGGATGACACAGAATCTGGTTCACTGATGGAAGCAACGATGTCGTCAGTGGAAAGTGACATGCTGGGTATGCAGTTAGCACCTGCAAAGAGGTAATGGAGTCTGGACCCTTGTCAATAGATACCTCTGAACAAAAAGCTGAGATAATCACTCTAACCCACATCTAAGAAATCACAAAGGAAAGAAAATAAATATTTATACAGACTCAAGGTATGCATTTGAGTTGTACATGCGGATGGAGCCATCTGGATAGAAAGCAGACTGTTAAACTCACAAGGGAAAAAATCAAATGTGCAGGAAATATTGCATCTACTGGAAGCAGTTCAGCTACCTGAGCAGGTACCAATTATGCACATTAAGGCACATCAGAAGGTGAGCTCGGAATTGCAGGAAGGAAATGAGTGGGCAGGCAGAGAGGCAAAAGAAGCAGCAAAAGGTGAGATGACAATTGAGGGAGCTTTATTTCCAGATGGACAGAAGGTAAGTCAGTATGTTTGTTATGCTTTAAAACAGTGCAACTGATAATGGTCTCATTGCTTTAAAAGGCCTGGTTTTGACATAAAGTATTCACCTTTGCACCTGCCTGAGGACTTTGCATCACTATGGACCCTCATCCACATCAGCCCAAGGATCCACTTTGACCAAATGGGGCCTCATGGCATTCAGGTGTCACTGGGACATTGCCAGACCCAGTGGAAACAAGGCTGCATTATTGCACAGCAGGGCCTCATGGCACCCAGGAGAGCACTGTGACACAAGGCAGTCTTGGGAAACCAAGTGACAGCTGCAAACACAGTGGGGCCTCATGGAAGCGAGGTGCCACTTGGACATTGCATGTGGAACTCAGTGTCCATTGTGACACAGCACAGCCTCATGGAACTCAGCAGACCATTGGGACAACCTAGAATCTCTCAGATCCAAGGCTCTGCTTTGACCAAGTGGGGCCTCATGGGACACAAGTGTCACTGGGACATTGCCAGGTTTTGTGAAATCCATTGTGACACAGCACAGCCTCATGGAAACATGTGGACCATTGTGACACAATGGAATCTCATGGAAGCAAGTGTCAATTGTGAACATGGCACAGCCTCATGTAGCCCAGGGACAAGTGGGACTGTGCCATGGCTTGTGGAAGCAAGGGGCCATTGAGGCACAGCTTGGAACCCAGGAGAACATTGTGGGGAAATGGATTCTCACAGAAGGAAGGCTCCATTGTGACATTGTGGAATCACCATGACCTCCTGGGTTCCATGAGTCTCCTCTGTGTTTACAGGTGACTCTTGGTTCCCCAAGATTCCACGGCATCACTGCTCTCTGCTGTGATTCACGAGGCTGTGCTGTGTCACACTGGACACTCGCTTCCTCCAAGGTTGGAGATGTCCCAGTGGCACCGGGTTTCCATCAGGCCACATTTTCTCACAATGGGGCTTCAGTTCCATGAGAATCCATTGTGTCACAATGTTCTCTTTAGTTTTATGAGAGCCTGATGTGTTGACAATTGACTCATGATTCCTTGAGGATTCATTGCATCACAATGGTCTCCTTGGTTGCATCAGACCCAGCTTTGTCACAATACATTGCATGCATTTCTAGTGCATCACAATGGTCTCTTGGATTCCATGAGGACCTGCTGTAAAACAGTAGATACTTGGTTCCATGAGTTTCCATTCCATCAGATGACCTCTTGCATTCCATGAGGCCCTGCAGTGTCACTATGGAGCCTTTGTTCCATGTGTTCCCATTGTGACACAATGGTCTCCAGCGCTCTATGAGGTTGCACCATGGAACTGTGGACACTTGGTTCCATGAGATTCCATGTTGCCACTGTCAAGAAAATCCAGAAATGCCAGAAGTTTATGTCCAAAAATGAGACAGAGGAGTCCTTCAACTTCTTTTGAATAAACAGAGAGAGTTCATTGGGGCACATGCCCACGGGGTTTTTCTCTCTTGAGGTTTCAGAGGGTGCAGCCTCCTTTTATCCTAAACTCCCGGCTGCATGTTGCCCTCCTCCTTTCCCCATTGGCTGAGGTAATAGGAAGGTACAGCCTCCCCAAACCTGCTGTTCCATATCCCCCCTTGAACCTGGCATTTCCCCCCAAAATTCAGAAGTTCAGCCTTGTGCAGACCCTTGTCTGTTTCAGGGGCCAAGCTGTCTGGGCCCAGTAACAAACCTGCTGACCAAAGTCAATAGAAACCTTATGATCTATTTCAACATCTTAACACCCATTCCTTCACCCATCAAATGATTTGTAAAGACATTAGCACACATCTTTCCTCTCAGACTGAGGTTTCCTGTGCTGCTGACAGTCTTTTAAACCCAGCCCTTAGCCTGATCTCTCTGCTGTTGTAGTTCCATGGACAGAGGTTGTTGTCTCTTCCCCCTTCCATGGGCAGGCTGGTGTTCAGCCATCTCCAGGACAGCAGAGCCCCACCCCTCTGCACTGCGCCCTGGGAAGACAAAAACCACCACTCCAAACTTCCCCCCGCCCTTCCTCCTTCTTCCCAGGCACTTGGCCCTGGCAGTGGGGTTTGTTGCTGGTTGTCACAGGAAAAAGGTGACACTGTGGGGTCACATGGAACCAAGGGTTCATTGTGACACAGCAGGGCCTTGTGAAGCCAAGGAACCATTGTGACACTGCAGATCCAAGGAGAATATTGTGACACTAAAGAAACTCATTGAACCAAGGGTCCATTGTGACATTGTGGGGCCTCATGAAACCTACAGGGCATTGTGACACTGCACAGCCTTGTGGAACCAAGGAGACACTGTGGTGACACTGTGGGACCATATGGAACCAAGGATTCCTTTTTGATAATGAGGAACTTCATGGAACCAAGGGTCCATTGTGAGACTTTGAAACTACAGAGATTATTTTTAGAGTACTGAATGTCAAGGAACCAAAAGTACACCTGACAGATTAAAGTCTCATGGAACCAAAAGAGCATTGTGACACTGTAAGGCCCCAAAGAACCAAATATCCATTGCAAATGTATGGAACCTCATGGAACCAAGAGTCCGTGGTGACACAGCAATGCCTTGTGGAACCAAGGAGTGCAAAGGTCTCAAACATTCCTTGCAGGGTTCTGCCTT
Source organism: Erithacus rubecula (assembly GCF_903797595.1). Lineage (NCBI taxonomy): Eukaryota > Metazoa > Chordata > Aves > Passeriformes > Muscicapidae > Erithacus > Erithacus rubecula. Next base: position 187,220 of record NW_027636145.1, read on the forward strand.
GGAGAAGGGGAACCTCCTTGGTGGCACCTTGGGCTTGGCACACACCTGAGAAGTGTGTCTCTTTTCAATGGGGAAACTTAAAAGTTTTGGATTACTTAAAAAACCCAAGAAAACATCTTTTGGCCTGACTGCACTTAGTTATCCAGCAAAGCAGGTCTCAGGTGAATGAGGACAGACAACATGGGGTTGGGGAATGTGAAGCAAGACTGTCCCCAGTGGGTCAGACCTCAAGACACAGCTTCTCTGAGCAGGACAGACCTCCTGAGGAGAGACCATGGACTCAATACCAATCACAGAATGCTGCATCACCTCTGCTCTAAAGAGAACAGTAATAAAATATACTCCTTAAAACAGGAATGTGAATTTCTTAGAAGCTCTTTGAAATATTTCTTCATAACAGTATCAGGAAATCTCCCTAATGAAATGCACCAGATCAGAGGGAAATCAAGGCAGGATTTGCTTTGTCAGGACTTGATGGATCCCAGTGAGCCTCGTGGTGCCTTTGGTGCTGAGACGTTGAACTTCACACCTGAGAGGAGATTGCACAAACCTTTCCAGGAATCAAAGTCAGAAGAAAAACCCAAAGCATCTCAGAGCATTAATGGGTCCGTCTGAGGTCTGTCCCTAACACAGGCTCCTCATGAAATCCTTTAAGAAGAGAATTAAAGGCCATAATTGCACAAAATTTTTTCAGAGACTCAAAGAAAGGAAAAAGGGAAGTACCTTAAAAAGCTGAAGTACCTTGAAGCATTAATGAGCCCCACTGAGTGTTGTGCCTGACAATGGCTCTCAAGAGACTAATTAAAGCAGATAATTGGAGGCCATGATTGCACAAAGCTTTCAGAGAATCCAAGGCAAAAGCAAAACCCAAGTCTTTTGAAAAACCTGCAGTTCCTGGGAGCATGAAGGAGCCCCCCATGGCCATTCTTGGCCAAGTCTCCCCAGGGACTTGTCCCAACAGATCCCTGAGGCCACTGGGGTGTGGAGGGGATGCTGAGGGAAGGATAAGGGGTGACAGTGCCCAGTCTTGCTGGGGCTGTGCCAGTAGGCCCCACGGCTCAGGACAAGGTGTGTCCTCCCAGCCCTTGGTGGCACAGACCCTGCTGTGCCCCAGGGCACCAAGACTTGGCTTCTCTTTGTCCCCACCTGTCATCTCTGCCTTCAGTTCTCTGCTCTGATTGAGGCTTGAGGACATTTTCTCAGTTGTGTCCCTCTGTGGGACCCATTAAACTTGAAGAAACTTTGGAGTTTGATTCTGACTTGGAGTTCTTGAGAGGTTTATCCAGCTCCCTCTCAGGGACTGATGTTTAGGGCTTCAGCACAAACTCCAAGAGAGTCATTAAAAGTCCTCGTGCTGTGTCTGTGCTGCTCAGCTGGGCTGGGCTCCTGGCACAGAGGGCCAGCCTAGCTATTAAGAAAAGCTTCAAAAGCACATTTCTCTTGATGAGCAGCTCTTCTCAGAGCCCAGCAGGGCTGGGGCACTGCCTGCAGCCACCCCAGGCACAGCACAGAGGCACAGAGAGCTTCAATCCGTCAGGGCTGGGAAGATGCTCACAAGTGACTGGGACAGAATCACTCCCAGCCCTGGACACAGGAAGCCTCTGGCTGCAGGACAAGGCAGCTGCAGCTCCTGCAGTGATCTCCTAAAGCTGGAACATCCCAATGCCTACAGACTTTGTGAGTATATTCTCTGATCGTCTCTTGTGTAGGGCAGCCAGGGGTGCCCAGGGCTGTGCTGCAGAGCAGGGTCCTGCAGCCCAGGGTGCTGTTCTGTAGCAGAGACTCTGCTGCCTGCCAGGAACAGCTCTCAGCCAGCCCTGGGAGCTGCCCACAGCAGTGGGGGACAGGGTCTGGGTGGAAGGAGACAGCTGGTAAGGCTTGGAAGTGTTCTTGTGTGGTGAGAATGCTGCAATGTACAGGACTGCTGCTCCCTGCATGACATTTAATTACAGAACATTTCCAATTAGATTATACAGAAAGCAAAGGAAGTCAGAGGCTGCAAAAATGGAAAAGTCTGCTTTTTTAATCTAGTGTTCTCAGTTGCCTGGATGGGAAATTGCGCTTTGATACTCCTTGCTCACTTCAGGTTGAGAAAATTAAAAAAAAACCCAACAAATTATCTCAAGTCCAAATAGACATGGAAAAGAACAAAATCAGCACAGGGCCCCTTACAGGCAGCATCAGTGTCTCTTTTCCAGCCTCCTCAAAGTTACTGTGGCATTGACATCTAAGCCTGCAGTCGCAAGCCCTGAGCAGTGCCCTGTGCTGGGAGGGGTTTGCAGGGTAGATCTGAGCCCCCAGGGCTGGGCTGGGCTCTGGCAGCACCAGCAGGGCCCAGCCCTGGGCACAGGGAAGCAGCTGCTAGCAGGGACAGCTCCAGGCAGCAGAACCCTTGGCAGGCAGTGGGGGGAAAGGGCCACCAAGCTGGGCTGGGATATTTAAAGTCCTCTCCAAACTGAACAATTCCATGATTGCTTTTCTTACAGATCCCCATTCCAAGACACAGCAAATGTCCAACAGCAGCTCCATCAGCAACTTCCTCCTGCTGCCATTGGCAGACACACGGCAGCTGCAGCTCCTGCACTTCTGCCTCTTCCTGGGCATCTCCCTGGCTGCCCTCCTGGCCAACGGCCTCATCATCAGCGCCGTAGCCTGCGGCCACCACCTGCACACCCCCATGTTCTTCTTCCTGCTCAACCTGGCCCTCACTGACCTGGGCTGCATCTGCACCACTGTGCCCAAAGCCATGCACAATTCCCTCTGGGACACCAGGAATATCTCCTACTCAGGATGTGTGGCACAGGTGTTTTTCTTTGCCTTTTTCATTGGAGCAGAGTTTTCCCTCCTGACCATCATGTGCTACGACCGCTACGTGTCCATCTGCAAACCCCTGCACTACGGGACCCTCCTGGGCAGCAGAGCTTGTGCCCACATGGCAGCAGCTGCCTGGGCCAGTGGCTTTCTCAATGCTCTGCTGCACACGGCCAATACATTTTCCCTGCCCCTGTGCAAGGGCAATGCATTGGGCCAGTTCTTCTGTGAAATCCCACACATCCTCAAGCTCTCCTGCGCACACTCCCACTTCAGGGAACTTGGGCTTCTTGCTGTTACTGCCTGTCTATCATTTGGTTGTTTTATGTTCATTGTTTTCTCCTATGTGCAGATCTTCAGGGCTGTGCTGAGGATCCCCTCTGAGCAGGGACGGCACAAAGCCTTTTCCACCTGCCTCCCTCACCTGGCTGTGGTCTCACTGTTCCTCAGCACTGGCACATTTTCCTGCCTTAAGCCCCCCTCCATCTCCTCCCCAACTCTAGATCTGGCACTGTCATTTCTGTACTCAGTGGTGCCTTCAGCCCTGAACCCCCTCATCTACAGCCTGAGGAACCAGGAACTAAAGGCTGCAGTGTGGGGACTGATAACTGGATGGGTTCCCCAACAGTAAATTACTTGAAATTTTCTGCAAATTACTTGTAATAAAAGTCATCTTATATTGTTCTTGGTATGGTTCTCTGGTTTTTTCTTTGTTTTAGTTTCAGTGATGTTCATGAAGCAAGGCCATTGTTTCTGCTCTTTTTCTTTCTTTCCACTGTGTGAATGAGGGCCTGTGCTCTATGTGGCTTTAAATAAAATAAAGAACCTCTGTCAAAGCAAATTGTTTTCCTGACATACACATTTCTTCCCTTCCCTGGAGCTGCAGCAGCAATGTCTGTGTGCAGAACTGGGGCAGATCAGTGCTGGCACAGCAGCTGTGCCCAGCAGCAGCAGCACTTTATGTTGCCAGTGCTGCTCCCGTGCCACTGCCCCGCTGTCCTCCTGCTCCTCGTGTTGCTGCAGGGCCTGAGTGCTCTCAGGGCCGGGCACAGCCCTGGGGGTGGCAGTGCCAGGGCTGCAGCAGGGACAGGCCATGAGCACTGCTGGGGCAGCGCTGACACCTCAGGGCAGGGCCTGGGGCCTCCAGGCTCCTTGGCCAGGCTCTCTCCAGAACACTTGGCCAGGCCAATGCTGAGCAGAGAAAACCCCCTTGAGCAGCCCCAGGCTGGCGTGGGCAGGCTGGGGGCAAACATCATGGCTGGTGCTCTGCAAGGTCCCTGCAAGGGGGAGACCCTGGCAAGGAGCAGCAGAGCAGGGGCTGATCCATTCCCACTGCTCTGCACACCCCAGGGCAGCGTCCCAGAGTGTCCTCATGCACCTGCCAACAACATCCCCCCTCTGCAGCCCTGGCCTCTTTCCCAGCTCACACAGGTGCTGCATCCTTGCAGGCACAGACACGGCAGCACTGGCTCAGAAGCCCCTGTTTGCACTGCACAGAGCAGGCGTCAGCACCCCCATGGTGTTGCTGTGGGGAGATGGAGCTGAATGAGCACAAATGCCATCAGCCCCTGTGGCCAGCAAGGGCTGGGGGACACAAGGGAAACCACTCAGGTTTGTCGTGGCCTCTGCAGTCAGCCAGAAAATTTGTTCCCAGGAGCTGTGCATTTCCTGTCCCATTGCAGACATTGCTCATAGCCAGGGCTGCCTGGCAGCCACCCTCAAACTGCCCTGAGTATTTCCTTTCCTTCTTCACCTTTGCTTTCTTTCCTCATTCCTGATCCATATTTCTCTTTCCCAATCCTGTCCCCTCCCCTGAAAACAGCCCATCCCTGTTGGTCCTTTCCTCTCTGGACCCACTCCCCATTTCAGTTCCTAAATTGGCACCATGGGAACATCCCTTGGAGAGCAGGATCATCCTACAAGTGCTTCAGGAATTGTCTGCAGGCTCCTGCAGTGACTCGTGATGCTTGCTGGCCAGAGGCACCATAGGCCAGGGGGGCACATCTGGGCTGGTGTGTCTGGGTGTGGGGCTCCCTGTTCTGGGCAGTGAGGAGGGGCTGGAGAGGCTCTGCAGGACTGACAGGATGGGTTTTGGGGTTGTGTGGAGAAGCTGAGGGACCTGGGCTGCTGGACCTTGTGAGAAGAAGTCTCAAGTCTCATCCTGCAACTGCTCCAGGGGTGCTTTCAAAGAATCACAGAACCATCCAGGCTGGAAAAGTCCTTATAGATCATCAAGTCCAACCTGTGTCCTGACAACACCTTGTCTCCCTGAGCCTCCTCTTCTCCAGGATAAACAACCCCAGCTCCCTCAGCGATTCCTCCAAGACTTGTTTTCCAGACCCCTCACCAGCCTTTCTGCCCTTCTCTGGACATGCTCCAGCCCCTCCATGTTATTCTGAAATTGGGGGGCCCAGAACTGTTCACAGCACTCGTGGTGCTGCCCAAACAGCACAGGGGAAGAATCACTGCCCTGCTCCTGCTGGCCACACCATTCCTGATCCAGGCCAGGAGCCATTGGCTTTCTTGGCCACCTGGGCACATTGCTGGCTCATGTCCAGCCTGCTGTCCATCAGTGCCCCCAGGTCCCTTTCTGCCTGGCTGCTCTCCAGCCACTCTGTCCCCAGCTTGTAGCACTGCAGGATTTGTAATCGAAGTGCAGGACCTGGAACTTGTTCTTGTTAAACCTCACCTTGTTGGATTTGGGCCCTGGATCCAGCCTGTCCAGGTCCCTCTGCAGAGCCCTCCTACCATGTGCAGATGAAATATCCCAGCCAACCTGGTGTCTCCATGCTTCCATGAGGCCCTGCACTGTCACAATGGTCTCCATGACTCCATGAGGCCTTCCAGTGTCACAATGTCTCTTGGGTTCCATGGGACCCCTTGGTGTCACAAAGTCCCTTGGATTCTTAGGTCCCACAGTGTCCCAATGGCCTCTTGGTCCCAAGATGCACCACAGTGTCAAACATGTTTCCTTAATTCCAGGAGTCCCTGAGGAACAACCCTGGCCCCATGCTTCCATGGGGCCCTGCAGTGTAACAATGGTCCCATCATTACATGAGGTCCTGCTCTGTCACAATGCTCTGCACGGACCCACAAGGCCCTGCGGTGTCCCAGTGGCCTCTTGGTTCCAGGAGGCCTCTGAGTGTCACCATGAATTCCTTGGTGCTGCAGTGTCACAATGGAGCCCTGGTTACACAAGATCCTGCAGTGTTACAGGGACCCTTGGTTCCATGGGGCACCACAGTGTCACAATTGTTCCCTCAGTTCCAAGAGTTCTTGCAGTGGAGCAATGGCCCCTTGATTCCATTGGGCCCCAGGCTCTCACAAGACTCTCCTTGGTTCTGCAGTGTCACAGTGGCCTCTGTGATTCCATGAGGACCCAGACTCTCACCATGGACTCCTTGCTTCCATGTAGCCCCACAGTGTCACAGTGGCCCCTTGGCTCTCTGTTGTGATGATGTACACAGTGTCACTCTGGTCCTCTCAGTTCCATGAGGCCCTGCAGTACCACAATGGCCCCTTGCTTCCCCAGGGCCCTGCAGTGTCACAATCATCCCAGAATCACCCAGGCTGGAAAAGACCTTGGAGAGCATCTAGTCCAACCTGTGACCCAACACCAGCTTGTCACCCAGACCATGGCACTCAGTGCTACATCCAGTCTTTCCTGAAACACTTCCAGGGACAGTGACTCATCCACATCCCTGGGCAGCCCATTCCAATGCCCAGTCACCCTTTTATTCATGAATATTTCCTAAAGTCCAGCCGAAAACTACCCTGGTTCATCTTATGACAGTGTTGTTTTGTCCTTTCATTGTTCCCTGACAGAAGAGACTCACCTTTACCTGTCTGCACCCTCCTGCCAGGGAGTTGTAGAGTGATGAGTGATGAGGTCTCACCTGAGCCTCGTCTTCTCCAGGATAAACATCCTCAGCTCCCTCAGCTACTTCTCACAGGACTTGTGTTCCACACACCTCACCAGCCTTGTTGCTCTTCTCTGGACATGTTTTAGCCCCTCCTAAATTGGGGGGCCCAGAACTGGACACAGCACTCGAACTGGAGCTTCACAAGTACTGAGAACAAGGGAAGAATGACTGTCCTGGTCCTGCTGGTCACACCATTCCTGATCCATAGCGGTTCCATGGATTGGATGAGGGAAATGGTGAGGAAGGAGTAGGGACAAAGTGTTATTTATGGTCATTCTTCAAGGATCTTGATTTTCATATCTATTCAGACTGCACTGGAAAGTGCTGGGGGTCAATATCAATTGGACTTTGTTGATATCAACATAGAAAGAGGAAAAGACAAGACAAAACAGTTCTCTCTCCATTATTTCAACATATTTTATTAACTTTGAATACACTTCTGAAATCTGACTAATTAACCACAAAATAATTGAAAACTAAAATTATTCCCAGGGGCTTTTCTTGTTTGCCTTCTTTGAAAAAATGTTTATCAGCGTTTGTTGCTGAATTCCTGAACTGAAGAGGTCAAGAAAGAAGAGGCCTCTGGAGTTGTAAAATTCATCATCATCCTCCAAGTGACTGAGGATCCATCCTCATCAGAGCAGCAATGAACAGAAATGGGCACAGCCTTTTGGCTGCAGGTCACGGTCCGCCCAACCTGAGCGGGAGTTGTGACTGGTTCTTCTATGGATCTCAGAGAACAAAAGACACAGCAGGGGACAAAACCAGTTTACTTTTACAGAAATGCATTTTATTTAGTGCCAACCAAAATGTGATAGTGGGACAGAGAGAGAAAGAGAGAGAGAGAGAGAAAGGGGGGGTCGGGATTATAGCTACCAAGATGGGCAGACGAATCCTCGTGGAGCCAGCTAATAGATGTCTGTTGCCATCTGGGGAAATCTCGGGGGTCTCCTCTGAGAGTCACTTTTATAGTCCTTTCCCAAAGCAAGTGGCTTCTGGCCAAAAGGTGGAAGATTTATGGACTATTGTATGTGGAGATCGTTATGCTGGGGAACAGGTAGAAACAGGACTTTTCTAGGCACACCAAACCATCTTCTTTGTCATGAACACACGCAGGGCAGCCCATACTGGACCAGTCCATTGTTCTTCCATCTGTGGGAGCTTTGTTGAGTAAGCGCCCCGTGACGAGTCGTCATGAGAAACCAGTCCTGGTAGGCATCACCTGCAGAACAGTCACTTGGCGTTCCTCCCATCCTTGGCCAGCGCAGGCCTCAGGCGAGGGTCGTTGGGCAGAAACAGACGAGAGGCTCACACGGACTCTCACAGGGTGGAAAGTAAAATCCGCTGTCCCAAATGAATTCCTGATGTCAGTCTGCATCCCAATGGGTTTTTGGCCTGCTGAGTCCAGGTGCTTACAGAAAGCCAGGAAGATGTGGAGACCACCAGCCAGGTGAGTTCCCAACATGGATCACCAGGACCATGGATCACCAAGGCTCTGCCCAACGAGGGTCACTGGGGAGCATCCAACAGGGTCCAACAGAGGGGATGGAGCTGGAGCAGTGCAGGAACCTCTTCCCACGGGGCACTTACAGAGCTTCCCTTGCCAGTGCCCCCATTGGTGCTGGGTCATGGCAGAGTTCTGGGAGAAGCTCTTCCCACACTCAGGACACTGTTAGGGCCTTTCCCTGGTGTGGATCCACTGGTGGGTGACGAGGGTGGAGTTTTTCTTAAAGCCCTTCCTGCACTAGGGGAAGTGGAAGGGCCTCTCCTCTCCTCTACATGAATCTGCTGATGCTTTAGCAGACTGCATCTCCTCTGAAACCTCTTGCCACACTCAGGACATTCATAGGGCTTCTCCCTGGTGCGGATACTCTGGTGGACACTCAGGTGGGATCTGTGCCTGAAGCTCTTCCGACATTTCCCACAGTTGTAGGGCTGTTCCCTGGTGTGCACTGTCAGGTGTTGCCTAAGTTCAGAGGTGTCATGGCAGCCCTTCCCACATTCCCCACACTTGAAGGGCCGTTCCCCAGTGTGGATCCTCTGGTGGCGGATCAAACTGGACCTCACGCTGAAGCTCTCCCCACATTCCCCACATTCGTAGGGCCGTTCCCATGGACCTCACGCTGAAGCTCTTCCCACATTCCCCACACTCGTAGGGCCGTTCCCCGGTGTGCACTGTCAGGTGTTGGATTAGTTCAGAGGTGTCTCGGAATCCCTTCCCACATTCCCCACACACATAGGACTGTTCCCCAGTGTGGGTCCTCTGGTGGCGGATCAGGCTGGAGCTCTGGCTGAATCCCTTCCCACATTCCCCACACTTGTAGGGCCGTTCCCCGGTGTGCACCGTCTGGTGGCGGATCAGCTCAGAGCTGTTTCTGAATCCCTTCCCACATTCCCCACACTCGTTGGGCCATGCCCCAGTGTGCACTGTCTGGTGGCGGATCAGCTCAGTGGTGGTTCTGCAGCCCTTCCCACATTCCCCACACGCATATGGTCGTACCCTCGTGTGGATCATCTGGTGGACAATCAGTTTGTGATTCTGGCTGAAGCTCTTCCCACATTCCCCACACACATAGGGTCGTTCGCCAGTGTGGATCATCTGGTGGACAATCAGGTTGGAGTTCTGGCTAAAGCTCCTCCCACATTCCCCACACACATACGGTCGTACCCCACTGTGGATCCTCTGGTGGTGGGTGAGGTCACTGCGCATCCTGAAACTCATGCCACATTCCCCACACTCGTAGGGCCGTTCCCCAGTGTGGATCCTCTGGTGGCGGGTCAAACCGGACCTCACACTGAATCCCTTCCCACATTCCTCACACTCGTAGGGCTGTTGCCCAGTGTGGGTCCTCTGGTGGCGGATCAGGCTGGAGCTGCACTTGAATCCCTTCCCACATTCCCCACATACGTAGGGCCGTTCCCCAGTGTGCACTGTCTGGTGCCTGATCAGATCTGAGGTGTTTCTGAATCCCTTCCCACATTTCCCACACTCATAGGGCCGTTCCCCAGTGTGGATCTTCTGGTGGCGGACAAGGCCAGAGCTCGTGCGGAAACTCTTCCCACATTCCAAACACTGAAGGGGCTTTTTGCCATCATGAAGCTGCTCATGGACCCTCAGCTCAGAGCTCTGGCCACATCTCTGGCTGCCTGCCCGGCCCAGGCTGGGTCTTTCCTCCTCGGATCCCCATGATCTGCGTTTGCAGCCCCTCCTTGTGCAGGATCTCCGCGGCTTTTCCTCCCTGTTGGATTCCTGCACTGTGGAGCCACTGCAAACAGCCTCTTCCACGAGGTTCTGCTGTGGGGATTTGTCCTCCCTGGTCTCCGTCCTCAGCTCCTGGTCTGGGGGGGAAGGACAAGGAGAGGATGGGATTTGCCTCTGTGCCAGAGGGAAGGAGAAGGAGATGCCCCCAATCCTCCCCAGCAGGACAGAGGGGGAAAGGGGCAGTGACATCCTCCTCACCTGCCTGGCTGTCCGGGGGCATCTTCCTGTTCCTCACAGCCTTTTCCTCCATCTGGATAAGACTTGGCATTGGAAAATCTTGGTTTGGGGGAAAAACAAAGTGATTGATACGGCTTTGAAGGTCCTGCTCTCTGAGTGCATCTCAAGAAATGCCCGGGCTGTCTGGTGTCCATAAAAACCTCCAAAAATCACGAAGGAGCCCAAAAACACTCTCCCAGATGATCCCTGTTCACACTGTGTTCACTTTGTGGTTTTAGGGGTTCCTGATCTCAGAGCTGATGGGGACCCGTGGCTCCTGGGGATTCCCCCTCTCCTGGCTCCTGCTCAGGCACGCTGAGGGAGTTTTGTGAGTCCCAGGGCTCATCCTGCCCTGATCCTGACTCAGGTCCCAGGGTCCCCCTCTCCAGCATCCCCCCACTCCAGGCACTCAGGGCTTCTCCCGTTCCCTGCCAAGCCCTTCCAGGCTCGGGGGGCCCGCACCCCACTCATCTCCCGGCTCCACCTCCCCTCCAGGCTGCCGGGGGTCCCCCAGCTCTGCTGTCGCCCCTCTCCCCACGCCGGGGCTCCCGCCTTTCATCCCCCGCCTCTCCCGGGAATCCCCAAAACCGATGTCCCGCCCCGCCGGGACCGGGCCATCGCCACGTGGGCCCCTCCAAATCCCCCCAAGGAGCATTTACGGCTCAGCTTTGGATTCCTGCAAGAGCCAGAAACATCCCCTCCTCACATCAATAAAACAATACCTCTCCCAGGGACACCCAAATACATTTGGGACTCGATTCCCGAATCTGCGAGGCACAAACACCAACCCCCATCCCCCAAGAATCCGAAACCCAACCAGCCGTGCCGGAGCTGCCGCGATAGCCCCGGGCCGAGCTTCCCCTCCGCGCTCACCCGCGGGATGCAGGAATGCGATGCTGCCGGGGCCAGCGGAGCTGCGGGCTCAGCGGGCTCGCCCTGCAGCACCGCGATTCTCCGCCTGCGCCTGCTGCACCTCTCCTGCTTCTCCTGCTCCTGCTCCTCCCCTTCCTCTCTCCTCCCATTCCTCTCTCCTCCTCTTCCTCTCTCCTCTCCTTCCCCTCTCTCCTCTTCCTCCCGCTGCTCCCCCGCTCGCATCCCGGACCCCCCTTTGCCACCCCCTGTGCCCCACGGCCGCCGCAGCAGCGGCTGTTGGGGAGGGGGCAGCACCCCCTGAGCCTGCAGGGGAGACAGAGCAACTGAGAGTTAGGAATCGAGCATCGAGAAATGCTTGGACTAGAAGGGGGCTGACAAAACCCTATGTTTGCTGGAATTTACGGTGCTTACAAGAACAGGGGAGAGCAAGGCTGCAGGATAAGATAAAGAGCTGGGGTGGGCGAACAGGATGCAAGGACAAAGGCACCACAGGATAAGGGGGATTCTCCAGATCCCTGAACCCAGGAAAACTGGTATCAAAGTCCAGAAGATGGGCAAAGGAGTAAAAAGAATATGTGCTAGGAGACAAGATGAAAAGTTCAACTGAGAGGAAGACTGTTTACTTTTTCCCAAGGAGCAGTGTGGAGCAGAAAGAGGCGTGTAGCTAATTTTAATATGAATCGGGGACAGGCAATGAATATGTATTAGGTGTATTGTGCAATTCTAGTTTGTAGAGAATAAAAAGAGAGGTGCAGGTCGCCAAAGGTGTGCGTGGTTTTGGAGGAGCTATCCCCCTCAGCGCTGAATAAATACATTCCTACTCTTATACCTTATTTTGTGCGGTATAGAGAGTTTTTCCGCGCTTCACAGGGCTGGGCAGGGGGCTCGGGGCCCCCCAGTGCAGATCCGTCCGTGCCGTCCCCTCCCCCCGAGCCCCAGTTCCGCTCCCGGGGGTCGCTGGATGCGAGGGGGTGGCGCAGGTGGGGTGGGAGTGGGGAGCGCTGGGCGCTGCGGCTCTGCCGCTGCTACAAACACATGTTATGGCATTGGCTTCTCCTGAATATTCAGAGAAATACTGTATGTGTAGTGTTAAAATAATTTTTTAAATATAGTTTTCTTTAAAAGTAACATAGGTTAATAAAGAGTATTTGTAATAAAGAAACTACTTACTTAATTAAATAACACTCAATAGAAACACCTATTGCTAATATACCAGTTACCAACACCAACTGTCTCTAAAAACTAAAAGCCACAAATCAAAACTTATTAAAAAAAAATAAATTAAAAAGCACAACAAAACCCACAAATGCTCTTAAAAACCAAACTCATAAAATAACCTTTAAAACAAATCCTAAATTATAAAATGTAATTTATAAAACAGTTTGAAAATAAGTCTATAAATATACAAGAAGCTAATAAATTCAAAAAATATACCTCAAAAAAAAGTGTATTCTTAACCAAATACCAAACTCCCAACCATTGTAACCTTTTACTTTACTATTTGTCTCTTATTTTCTTGTATTACACCTTTTTAAATCAACACAAAGAGGAACACATTTTTCATGCCACTCTCTGTGGAGTCACCACTGAGCAAATTGTTCAGTTTGGGCTCTGGCCGTGCTGGTGAATAAGGCGCTGTGCTCTGTGGCTCTTCCCAGCAGCTGCCCAGTCCCAGCCTCAACTCTTCCCTCTTTCTTTTTCTCTCTTTCCTATTTCTCTACCTCACATTTCCATTTCAGTCAAATCCATGTTCAATCAAATTCGCAGGTTGAGCTCCTATGGTCTCATTTGCACCTTCACTGGGCTTGAGGTGTCTCACCCTGCTGGGCCCCTTCTCATCACCATCTTTCTGGGATTCTGTCAGGGCTGCTCTTTCCTTTTCTTCTTCCCTCTGCTTTGAGCTGGGAATGGGCTGGAAAATGTCCAGCATGATATAAATCCATATTAAAGTATTGGTTTTTTGCAAATATTAAAATGCATGCTGTATGTATACTGTTATAGCAATTTTGCTATAAAAAATATAATTTTTATTTCTGCTATTAACTAAACTTAAACATAGTAGTGAAATAGCTGATATAGTCATGCTTGTGGGAATTGAACTGCCTGCTTGGTTGGGATTCCAATGGAGAGGTGATGAAGTCCCCTGCTACTATCAGCACCAAGTATGGACCGAAGCCCAGGCTGGAGGTGATAATAAGAACAGACTAAAACCACAGCCAAGAAATGTGCAGGCTCTAAAAAGGCAAACCCGAGGAGGAGCCCTGCTAAACAGTTCTTGGAACATGTAAACTACTTTGGTGGAAACTGGGAGGAATTGGCCAAGTATTCCAAAGCATATGATGTATATCATATCATATCATATCATATCATATCATATCATATCATATCATATCATAAAATTACTCTTATCCCAAGGCCACGGTATTGAGAAGTTTAAAAATGATAATATCAGTAATTGGAGGATAACCAGGTACAGAAGCACACCTCATAGAAAATTGGTAACTGCACTACAGTTGAGAGTCAATGTCTGCCCCACGAGAGAGATCCTGGCCAGGGGTACTTGTGGAAACTTGATAATATTGTGGTGCTGATAATGAAACATCAGCCTGTATTATAGGAAACTGTCCAATTACTCAAAACACCAGGAATAAAGGCACAAAGAGACACATCTGTGAGCTGTTAAAAAGAAGAACTGGACTGTATTTCAAGAGACGATCACAACAAGTTATACAAGCCAGATTTGATATTTGTTAAAGGAGGAAAGGCATTCATGGTGAACATGACAGTCAGGAACAAGCACTCCAACTCCTCCTTGAAAGTTGCTGCCAATGAGAAGGTCAGGAAATACCAATGCCTTCAACAGAGTAACTCAAGATGCATCAGACATTGAATTTGTAGGATTTCCTATAGGAGCACGAGGTAAGTGGTGTGAGAAGAACTCTTCTGCTGTTGGCCCTAGGTCTCTCTAGATGGGCAAGAGAAGACAGTCTGGGCCCAGAGCATCCAGAGCACTGCTCTTCTCCATTGTTATGGTACATACTTTTGTGGACAAAGCTCGATGGATTGTTCCTGTTCATGAAAATAAAATATAAGGCTGAACAACATTGCTGGACAGTGGGTAGGACATGTGGGAGCAATACAATTCTTTCAATCATACTTTGTTGGCCACTGCCCATATTTGAGATAAATTTACCAATTTGGCCCAGGTGGATGGGCCACCTATACTTAACCTGGAAAAGAAATCTATTATCATATCTGTTTATAAGAAGCCATGAATGATCACAATTGGTTCCATCTTGTTAAGACTGTTCTCCAGAATAAGATCAGCAAGGTTAACTGAGGCATGCTCCCTCAAGCCAAGGCAAAGAGGCTTTATGAAGCAGCGGGATGCTCTGAAAAATTGATACTCCAGCAAACAATAATTTGATCTGCCAGAAGAGAACACAGGCTGCTGGGTGTTGTATTCATGGATATTGGCTAAGGCTTTTGACCACCAGCACTTTCTACGTGCTCTGCAGCAAAGGGAAGTGGACTGCCATGTCACCAGCTTGGTGAGTAACATGTGTCAGAGCATACATCTTCACATGGAAACCTCTTCAGAAAACTGACATAACCCAAAACATATACACCATCCCTAGACTAAGATACTTGGCAGACCAAACGGATGCAAAAGCAGGGCTCCTTGAATCCCCTGACCTCCAGATTTGATCAACTGTCAAGGAATGACATTGCCTAACACCGTGCACATGTGATGTCATCCTGCACTCCAGCATGAAGGATGGAGTCTGGGTATCCCAACATTGATGGGACTCAATCCAATATCTAGGCCCGAAGATTGCAAAGACTTGCCCAATGTTTGGATGATGAATTAATGCTGTGGGGGGATTTTTTGTTAGGGTTGGGATTAAATGTGCGAGATTTTATTTTTTGTTTGGATTTACATATTTATTACTTTTTATTTCTATTCTAGTTTTACCAAAGGTGAGTTTTACAGTACTTTAAGTTAAACAATTTAAAATGAAGACTTTTTTTTTACAGGGATTTTAAGGATAAATTGCTTAATTAAGAAATGATGCTTAAATTATTTTTACTTTTAACTTAATAACTAACAATTTGTGGCTTGTAATGCAGTCTTTTTATTTAATTATGAAATATTACTTAGACTTATGAAGAAGAAGGCCAAAAGGACAAACTTTTGTTCTAAAGGTTCTACTTGTTTTATATATATATATTATTCTATTCTAAAACTTTAAAATCTTATTTCCAACATTTTAAGATTGTTCCTGGAAAAAGAATGCTTAGGTCAAGTATATAGGAAATTATGGATGAGAGCCAAGAGGGATCAAGGAAAGATCCTATCAATATGGGAGCCTGACCTAATATTGAACTGCTGGATGGTTCAGTTGGTCACACAACACCAGAATGGGCAGTAGCTACTCCGAAAACTCAGTATTCACAACCGTGTAACTGGAGGAAACAGGAGTTCTGGTCCTCCCAAATTTCCCCTGCCCTAATCATGCAGCAACACATGGGGAGGGGGACTAGCTCAGGTACCTCATGATGCAGCAGAGATCCACTTGCAGCCCATGGAGGCCCAGAATGCAGCAGGGATTCACCTACATCCAGTGCTGGATCCTGCTCTGCAGTAGATCCATTCCCAAAGGAGGCTATGACCAAACAGGAAGCTTGGGATGGAACAGGATCCTGCAGGACCTGTAGAACCCTGGTGTCCTTATTTAGGACAAATTAAGCAGAAAACCTCTGGAAGGAGGCCCCCCCCAAAAAACCCAGACCCCCACCACCGGGTTCAGGAAGAATTTCCTCAGAGGAAAAGTGGAAAAAACCTGTTTATTTAACAAACAAAAAAACCCCACTCCCCAACACAAGAAAAAAACAGCCACAGATGACAAAAGAAACTCTTTCACCACTCTGAGAGGATGAACAAACTCAGAAAGTCTCTGGCGCCGGGGAGGGCTGAATGCTTATCATGAAAATGCAGACTCCAGGGGCCCCTCGATGTTCCTAGGTTCTGGTCCCGAACAGGTTCAGATGGTATTCAGGAAAAGAGGAGAAGGAAAGCAAAGAAAACAGTCCAGAGAAGGAAATTGAACTGCATAGCTAAACAAACTAGTAGGAAAAAGCAAAATCAAAGCAAGCAAAGCAGCAGCCAAGCCAACAAAGCAGAAAACAAAGCCAGTGAGCCTCCCTAAGCCCAGACAATGGTGGTGGGGCACCCGCTAACTAGACAAAACAAACCTTCACTTTCAGAGTCAATTCTGAAAGCACCGAACATAATTCCAGAAATGAACAACACACACAACTGGGGATACAAAGCATCATAACGTCAGCCCAGGACACCTGGGGAGAGGAGATCAACTGGAGCAGATTCTTGGTTTAATTAATGTTCACATGAGGTTCCTCAGTAGCATCCTTGGTTCCGTTGGGTCCTATGGTGTCAGAATGGCCCCTTGGTTCTGTTAGGGCCCATGATGTCACAATGGCCACTGAGTTCTGTTAGGACTCATGGTGTTACAATGGTCCCTTGGTTCTCTTAGGCCCCGGGGTGTACCAATTCCCCTTTGGTTTCTGTGGTCCTTTGGTGTCACAATGGCATTTTGGTTCCATGAGACTTCATAATGTCAAAATGGCCCCATGATTTTTTTAGGCCCCAAGGTAACACCATGGCCCCTTGCTTCCCTTAGATCTCATGGTGTAACAATGACCCTTGGTTTCATTAGTTTCCATGGTGTCTACATCACCCCTTGGTTCTCAGAGGCTCCATGGTTCCAGAATGGCCCCTTGGTTCTATGAGGCACCAAAGTGTCTCAATGGCCACTTGATTCCATGAGGTTCTATGTGTTTCTAGGTGTTACAAGGGCCCCTTGCTTCTATTAGCCCCCATGTGTCACAATGGACTTTGGCTCTGTTAGGCACCATGGTGTCACAACACAACCTTAATTCTATGAGACCCCACGGTGTCACCATGGCCCCTTCGTTCTATTAGGCCCCATGGTGTTAATAATTGCCCCTTGGTTCCATGAGCTCCCATGGTGTTCAAAATGGGCCATCGGTTCCATGAGCCCACTTCGTGTCACAATGGCACTTTGGTTCTGTTTGGGTCCATGTTGTCAAAATGACCAATTTGATCAGACATACTAGATGGTGCCACAACGGACCCATGGTTCTGTGATGTCCCATGGTGTCACATTGGCCCCTTGGTTTTATGAGGCCATGATGTCAAAATGGCTCCTTAGTTTTGTTAAGTTCCAAGGTGTCACAATGGCACCTTGGTTCTGTATGGCCCCATGATGTCATCATAGACCATTGTTCCAAGAGGCTCCATGATGTCAAAATGGCCTCTTGGTTCCGTGAGGTCCCATAGTGACGCAATGGAACCTGGGATCTATGAGGCCCCATGGTGTCACAATGACCTATTGATACCATGAGATCCATGGTGTCTCAATGGACCATTGGTTCTATGAGCCTTCACGGTGTCACAATGGCCCTTTGGCTCTGTTAGGCCCCATGGTGTCACAATACACCCTTGGGTCTATTAGGCTCCAGGAGTCACAATGACCCCTTGGTTTTCTGAGGACCTATGGTGTCAGAATGGACCCTCGGTTCCATGAAGTTACATGGTGTCACGATGGGCCCTGGGTTCTGGTGGACACCATGGTGTGATTATAATCCCTTAGTTCTGTCAGACCCCATGGTGTCAAAAGGACCATTGGTACCATGCAGCATAATGGTGTCACAACAGCCACTTGGTTCTGTTAGGCCCCATGGTGCCACAACCACCACTTTTTTCTCTTAGGACCCATGGTGTCACAATGGCTCCTTGGTTCTCATAGGCCTGACGGTGTCACAATTCCTTTTTGTTTTTTGAGGTCCATTGGTGTCACAAGGGCATTTTGGTTTTATGAGGTTCCATGATGTCAAAATGTCCCCTTGTTTCTATTTGTCCGTATGGTGTTCAAATTGGCCCGGTTGTTCTATGAGCTCCCATGGTGTTCAAAATGGTCCCTTGGTGCTATGAGGCCCTGTGGTGTCACAATGACACCTTCGTTCCGTGAGGCCTGATGGAGTCACAGCGGTCCCTTCGTACTGTTAAGCACTATGGCGTCACAAATGCCGGTTGGATTCCTTGGGCCCCATAGTGTCACAATTTTCCCCTGGTTCTCTTAGGAGCCATGTTGTCAGAACAGCCCCTCGGTTCACACTGGCCACATGGTGTCACAATGGACCCTTGGTTCCATGAGGTCCCATGTTTTTACAATGGCCCCTTGGTGTAATGAGCTCCCATAGTGTCACAACAGCCCCATCGTTCTGTTAGGCCCAATGGTGTCACAATACACCCTTATGCCATTATGCCCCAGGGCATAAAATGGTCCCCTTGGTCTTTTTAGACCCCACAGTGTTCAAAATGGCACCTTGGTGCCATGAGGCCCTACGGTGTCACAACGGCACCGTGGTCCAGTCAGGCTCCATGGTGTCACAATGGTCCCTTGGTTCTGGGAGGCCCCATGATATCATAATGGCCCCTTGATTCTGGTGTGAGTGGGTGCGGAGCCACTTGTGGAGAAATAGCGAAGGGATCAGCCAGACAATCAATGTGATTGATAAAGCATAATCCAACTTTATTGAGAGCATCAGACAGTTTTATAGCCCAAAATAGCATAAATCAGCATTATTCATATTAGTACAGTCTTATTGGTTTATGTACGCCTTCTATTATTATTGGTTATTGTGAGTGTGAGATAATCACGCCTACTGAATTTCTAGCCAAAAAGTATACCTGCTATCCCGCTGCTCGTCTTGGCTGCTACTTCCCTTATTCTTATACTTATTGCTATATAGTATCCGTCCCAGGGTTATACCTCGCTTGCTACGTGCTTCCCTGGAAGTTAAGGCCTTGATTGAACAATGGACATATGTATTACTTATCGACTAACTCTGCAAATTATGCTAGCTCTATTGCTTTTGCAAAAGTCTCTTAAAAGCAAACACTGCTGCTCAGCAAAATCTGCTTAAGAGCAAGGCCTAGCTACTACTTAGCAGGAGCTGCTCTCCTGCAACAAGGCCTCAGCCGAGCCATATCCACAGTTGTGTCCATGGCTTTCTAGCCAATTCTCAACAATTCCCCCTCTTTTATTTTTTGCAAGAAAAGCATGATTCATGACATACTCTGCTATGCGTGTCATGCTTTTCTGCAAACATTGAAAAATGCAAGGAACAAACATCTAAAGATGCATGCTTTAAATATGTAACCTATAAGTCCCAAAAATTAACATTGTTCTTCGGACTTGAAATGTTACAGACTGAAAGTGCATCAGGACATGGCCAGGAATCAAGTGGGATACCAACCAAGCATGTAGAAAAAGGATTACCTGGTGTTGATAAAGACAGGCATATAGCATCTTGTCCAGTCTCATTTGCCAGGGTAACCCACACATTAGTTTTGGGTTGTGTTGGTATGCATGCTTCAGTCAGGATGAAGGAAGCAATTAGCATCTCTAAGATTACCATGCCTAGATCTAGGCTGAAGATGCCCCTTAATAACATCATCCCATTTATGTTCTGGTGTACAACAGTGACGTGTAATACCTGGGATATCCCGAGAACAGACAGATTTTAGTACTACTGTAGCAGCAAACCACTCTATCTGTTGGATAGCAAACAAGAGACATCAACGTACTAAAAATCAATACCTGTTCTTACAATTTTCAACAACATACCCTACAGTTACAAGAGAAGGTTGCCGGCGATCACATTGTTCACCTCCTGAGGAAAAATGAGTGTCAATTAATGCCAAAGCCTCTCGCTGCCAATTAGTATGTTGCAGTTTTTCAGTACAAATAAGACACACAGTTTGCCGTGTGTTTGATGTAAGCAACACTTTTCCTTACATCTACCCCCTTTTATCAATACCCATGCACCTCTCTTACATTTTTTATTACAGCTTAAACATTGTCTCTTTCCTAGTCCAATTTGATCAGCAGATAATGAAGGTTGGTAAATAGCAAACTCTTCCAAATCAGAAAGAGTTGACCACTTAATGTTCCTCTTCAGAAGACTCTCGAGTTGTTGGACTAAGGGTTATACTGCCAGATGAACCCTCAGTCGCGCTCTCTCCTCTTGTTCCTCTTCTTCCTGGGTCTGAGGTGGAGGAGGTGCAGCCTCCGTTTTTAATCACTGGATGAATCCATTTGCTGGGTACCCAAATGGGTCCTGTGGGAGCAATAACACACACATAACCTCTACTGCTATATTGTACCTCAGCAGGTCCTTGCGTCCTAGGTTGCACAGATGTAAAAAGCCATTCCAAAACAAGTGTCTGATGATCCGTTGTGAGCTGTGTGAGAGCACCCATGAGGTGATCTTTTCCCTGTAAAATAGTAATGTCAATGGGTACATCCTCCACTCTCCGAGAAACAGCTCTTTCAGAAATAATTGTAGCCAATTTTTGTAAAATCCACGTCCAACCCCTTCAACTGCCTCTAGACAATTTTGCAGTGGCCAATCAGATGGCCAATGACGCTTAGCAACTATGGTAATGTCAGCACCTGTATCCAATAAGGCTCGAAGTCGCCTTTCCTGTTGAGCAAAACGTAATATAGCCTCCACAACAGGGCGCTGATCCATTGTAAGAGTAAGTAATACCAAACCTCGTGTAGATCCAAATCCACCAGTTCCTCGCAGTGATGCTTGGGCCTCCTTAATCAACTGCTGTTGTGGAATCAGCTGAGCTATGCGGCTTCCTGCAGGAATACTGATAGGAGGAAAACGTGTATGAACCATAATCATAATTTCACCTGTATAATCCACATCGATAACTCCAGGTTCAACAGTTAGTCCCTGTAAAATAGTTGAAGATCGTCCCAATAATAAAGCTCCATAAGATTGTCCATTTAAAATTAAAGGTCCACAAACCCCAGTAGGAACCTTTAAAGGTTTAGAGTCTTTAAGTACAATGTCTATTGCGGTTGCCAAGTCCATGCCGAGGCTCCCTCCTGTTGCTGGCTGAAGTTGACCGGCAGGGAGCAAGGAACCTGTTGCGGTGGCTGGCTGACGTTTGCAGGCAGGGAATAACGAGGGGCTACCGGAGGTACTTGGGTGACTCGGCACGCAGTTGGTGTCTTCGCGTCGCGTCCCCTCACGCTTGGCTTGCCATTTTTTGACTTATATCTGCAAACGTCTGTGGAATGTGAGTTACGCTGAAAGATATGGCACCAAACATTTGTAGTTTGACAGTCTCGTTGTATATGGCCGTTCCGCCCACATCGAAAACACCTCACATTGGAGTGAGACTTGTCTTAGACCCCAGCACCAACAATGTTGAAATCACCAGGCTTTGTGAGCATGAACCTACCGACTGCTGGCACAATTTCACCTTAACCAAACCAACCTATGTGACGTAATTGGCCGACAACACAACAAAAAAGGAGTTTGTCTTTTGCATCTCCAAGCTGTAGTGGGACAAAGTTCCCCTGTAATGTCGGGATGCAAACTACTAGTTATGTTTGGTTCCAAAAATTTTCCACTTACTGCAATGGAGGTGGCTTTCTAATGGAAGGATCCCTCTACCTTTCTGCATCCTACCTCAATCTTTTCACCAATTGTCCCAGTGAGCATCCGGACCCAGTCCTTTCGATCCCAGCCCCACTCATTTTGATGGTATACCTCGGAGTCATGCAACACTACGGTCGCTAAGTTGGGATCCAGGGTAGGATCCCTGAGCACTGGTGTACCTGATGGTAGCATGAGTCCATGGCCATTCAGCTGGGCTTTGGCCATGTAGGTATGGTAAGATGTAGAGGAGTATTATTACTGTTAGCATGGCTATCTGGCTTTTATGTCATTCCAAATGTCCCTTGGAGTTCACCTGCAATTATAAACACAGTAAAATCTGCCATCTAGTGGCAGTACGTTAGAATGATGGAATAATCCAACGGGTATTTATCCGATGTTGTTTTCCTACAGCATCAGATGCTACCCATGCAAATTTATTCAATGGAGTTTTCAGCACAAGTGGTACTTCTCCTACCATAGGGAGGTCTACTAAGACAGGTTGTCCAGGATAATGGGCTGTATCCTTAGGATTAGCAGGTCCTTTTAATGAAGGAATTATGGTTAGAGCTTTGGGGCAAAAAGCATTGATTTTCCAGCACCCATTCACCCCCCATCTTTCATTAACACCCTGAACAGCTTTAGGCAGCCGTTCATCCCAGTTTCCTTCCTGTGGTTTCAGAAGCTGTTTCAGGAGACCATTGTTCCTTTCTACAATTCCTTTGGCTTGAGGGTAGTAAGGGGTGTGGAAAACCCATTTTATTCCTTCACTTTGTGCCCAATCTTGCATTACTTTAGCAGTAAAGTGAGACCTATTATCAGATTGAATTTCTTGTTGTTTTGGGAAAGTTCCAAACCATATCTGCAATGCTTTAACAGTAATTTCTCCTGTAGCCCTTTTGAAGGCCTTGGCCTGTACCAATCCTGACATTATCTCAACTCCCACTAACACAAAATGTTTTCCTCCTGATCGCTTAAAGGGACCAATGTTATCTACCTGCCATGCATCCCATAAGGCTTTCCCTCCTCTCAAGTGTAATGGATCATCCTCTAAAGGATGTCTCTCCAGCCGTTTGCGACACTGCTCGCAGGCTGATACACAAGTTTTACACATTTCTCTGGTAGCAGTCCAACCTCGAGCATGAGCTTCTTTGTACAAATCCTTTGCACCTCTGTGTTGTCTTTTTACATGTAACCACTCTAGCAACCGTTCCCAATCTTCAACGATTTCTTCCTTTTTCAGGGGGCTCAATCTTGCTAATTCATCAGCTCTGTTATTCCGTTCTCCTGCTGGATTCCCATCTGTCTGGTGAGAGGCTACCCACCCCACGGCAAAACTTCCCTGACTTGCAATTTCTAAAATGTCTTGCCATTTTTCTTTCTGCCACACTGGAATCCTATCAACTTCCCAATCATTCTGTTGCCAAAAGGTCAACCATTCTGTACAGCCTTTAAAAACAGCATAAGAATCAGTGTAAATACAACAAGGGAAGTTTTTGGTTTTTTTTTTTCCTTTTGAAAAACACTCCAAACAGCTGTGAGCTCTCCAATTTGAGCACTGCCTTCCCCTTCTGTGATGATCTGCTCACCAGAGGAAGTGTGTAAGGCTACAGTTTTATATTTCCACACTTTTCCTTCTCTTTGGCTGAAGCATCAGTAAACCAAGCATTCACTGTCTGCTTGGGTGAGAAGGGAGGAGCTACCTTGATTACTGAAGCTGGTTTTTCCTGGCTGCTGTTCAAGTTCTCTGTTTCTTGTATTGACAAATTTTTTACAGCGCTTTCAGTGATTGGAAAAATATGACAGTAGTGTTCTATTTGAGCATATCATTTTCTCACAGAGGCCTGCTGGGCAACCCCTTCTGGAGGAGGGGTCCCAGAGGTAACTGTTTTAATGACTTTAAAAGGAACTCTCAATACAATAGGCTGCTGTCTTGTGATTTTTTTCTACTTCTATCAGAGCCAAACTGACAACAAACAGTCCTTTCTCCCATGCTGTGTAGCTTTTTTCAGCGTCTTTAAAGCCACGGGAGTAAAAACTAACAGGTCTTGCTGGGCCTTCAGGCCCTCTCTGCCATATGTGTACAGATAACCCTGAAGAAGCGAAACCCCATTCCACCTGGAAAGGATCTGTTGGGTGAATAGGGCCTAGGGCCTGATGTACTGTTGCTTCAAAAATCAATAATTGTAATGCTTCCTCCTGGGCTTGGCTCCAGTCCCATTTCATCCCTTTTCTTGACAGATTATAAAGCGGCCTAGCAATAATTGAAAAGTCTGGAATGTGTTTTCTCCAAAATACTAACAATCCTAAAGCTTGTTGGAGTTCCTTTTTGGATTCAGGCATTTTGATCTGGTCTAAAGAGGTTAACGTTTCAGGTGGAATACATATCATTCCTCCCTTCCAGAAAATCCCCAAAAATTTTACTTCCTGTGAGGGCTTCTGTATTTTCTCTGAAGGAATCTTCAAACCAAGGCTTTCTAGGTGGGAAATTATTTCCTGTTGCACATCCCTGACTTCTTCTTTTTCTTCTCCTATCAATACATCATCTCTGTATTGGTATACATCTACAGGATCATGTTTGGGTATGGTTTCTAGCTCTTGGGCTAAAGTGTGGTGGGCTAAGATGGGAGACCAGTTGTTGTGACCCAGGGCTCAGTGCTTTCCCCCATGGTGTCCATGGTTTGTGGGGTCAGCCAAACCCTAAAGGCAGATTCCAAGGGGCTCTTGGTCTGTGCTGCTTCTACTTCAAGTTACAATGAATTACGTACTTTTCATTACAGAGCATCTTAAAACATGACAATCAATACCTTTACTATTACCTACAGCCTATCATAACTACTCACATTACCATATTCATGTTACTATATTCCAATCACAAAAAAGTTAGTACGCTACAGTTTAATCTAGAATTGTTTTCAGTTTTCTTGTAGTGGAAAATTCTGAGATCATATCTCTACTTCCATCATGGCATTTGTCTTTGTGAAAATCTTTCTGCTTGGTAAAATCATCTTTTATTTGAGTGGATTTATCCTTTGCCCGTTCCCACTCACTTGCTCTTTGCCTTCTTAGTTATCCAGTCAGACTGGCTCAGCAATTCTTTTCTTCTACATCAAAACTTGCTATCATTTCTATACCTTCTTCAGATTCTACATTCAAAGATCTTCCTGTTATACATACATATCTGTGGGACCTTCTTGTCAAATCCTTCTCCTTCCCAGACCGGTCCCTGTCCCTCCATCCCGGCCCCTCGCACCCGGTGTCCCCCGGCCCCTCCGGCCGTGCCCCCAGCAGTGCCGGCCCCGGCAGAGGCTCCGGAGCTGCTGGAGGATGAGACGTTCCCCAGGCAGCGCCAGCTGAGCCGGGCCCGGATCCCTCACGCTGTCCCTGCCAGCAGCACTCGGGCTCCAGCAGCCTGGGCTGATCCTTTGGGATGCCCCGTGTGCTCCGGAGCACTGCCCTTTGTCAGGAACAAGCCCAGGAGCACCCGAATCATCCCCAAGGCTCTGGGACCTCCTCTGAGGCTGTGCCTGAGCCCTGAGCGGCTTTGGAGCCCGATGGGTGTCACTGCTCTGTCCCAAAATCTCGAGGCAGCAGGAACGGCAGGAGTGCCCCACCATGCCTGGCCTCATGGGCCTCACCTGAGCACGCTGTGGAGTTCCCAGCGCTCCTGCTCCATCTGCATGGCCAGGTGCTGTTCCCGTGGGGCACCTGCTCCAGCCGCTCCCGCCTCAGCAGCTGCTCCAGCTCAGCCTTCCTGGCCAGCCAGCGTGAAGCACCGGCCACAGGCACAGGCACTGAACCATGTCCAGCACCAGGAAAAGCTCCAGGAAACCTTCCCAGCAGCCAAACCACCTCCTTGTGGGCAGAGCTGGGGGCACCTGAGCCCCAAAATGTTTCCAGTGCCGCCACAGCTGTCCAAAATCCCCAGGAGAGGCAGCAGAGCCATGTGTTTGTGCACAGGGATGGTGTAGCAGCACGGCTGAAATTCAGGAAACCAGGCCCTAATTACAACAGCTCGTTAAGGGTCTGATCCTCCTTCCTTTCCCCCTCTTCCTCGTCCTCCTCCTCCTCGTCCTCCTCCTCCATCTCCGCCCCCCCCCCCCCCCCCGCCCACTGTGGCTGCTGTGTCAGGACCAGCAGTGGCCCAGGAAGAGCAGCAGCTCCAAACGTGCTGTGGAGCCCCTGAGGAGCCCTGGCAGTGTCAGCAAGGAGCACCTGCTTTCCTCACCATCCCAGGGGAATTCAACATTCCCAGAGCTGCTGGGCCAGGGCTGAAGGATGAAAAGGCTGTGAGAGTCTGAGGGTTTTCAGGAATTGTGGTGGAAAAGCACAAGAGGTGCTGCTGTGGGCCTGAGACCTGCCTGGGGTTGGGTGCTGCCTTCCTTGCGTTCCCATCAGGGAGAGCGGTGGCGGGTGTTGCGCAGGGTGTGTGCCTGGGCCGGGACACGGCTCCGCTGCCACCGGGCACCAGGATCCAAGCTGCTGCCTTCATCTCTTCTGCCCAGGCGCTGCCAGTGCTGGTGCCGGCACCAATTGGTGCAAAGCGTGAGTTTGCCAAAGGAGCAATTTGGGCTCGTCCGTCCCGCCCGAGGCCGCCATGGCCCCTGAGGGGTTTGAGCTGGCACCGGGGCGCCCCCTGCTGGGCGGGAGTGCTCCCCGCAGTGCCCCCTGCTGGCTGTGGCCATAAAAGCCACAACAAACAGCCCTGAGCCGGTTGGAAATTCCTGTTCTTGTGTTGCTGTTTGGTCTGTTCTGTAAATTTCCTAGCAATATACTGTTATTCCTTTTCTTACATTTTTGTCTGGAAGCCCCATAATTTTCACAGTTATAACAGTTTGGAGGGATGGGTCCTCTTTCCATTCCAGGATGGTTCCTTCTTCCCTTGGGAGATGTTTCTCTTTTAAACCAAGACAGTTTCTGACTCCTGGGTTCCAGCGTGGATAAGGCAGACACTCCAAGAGAAGACAGGTTCAGACACTTGAACACCTCATGCTCGGCCTTTTAAGACCTTTGGCCTCCAAGGGTCCTCTCCCAAAGTGGGACTCCTGGTCCCTCAGCAGCTCAGGAACTGGGTTTGGCAGAGCATCACACTGTCCCCAGTGTGCCATGGCTGACAGACTGACTGACACATGGGACCTTGTGCCACAAAAGCAAGGCCTGACGCAGCCCTGCCACATGCAGGTTTTCCAAAATGTCTCTGGACATCCAACTTTTCCTGTCTCTCACACCCCATCCTTTGGCATGGCCTGATCCTGACAGCTCTAGAAAAGGAGGAGGTTCTGGAATGCCCCTAGGGCATTTGTGACATTATCATGTGGGGAAGACTGCGTAGGAGGGGTTTGCGATGGGAGACAGGAATCCATAGCACTGGCTTTTAGTGACTGCCCAAAATTGGAGAATCACATTCCAAAAGCCCGACAGAGATAAACAAAAAAACAACATCTCTTCCAGCTGAACCAAAAATCTGCATTTTAGTGCCAGTAAGAGGGAAACTAGTCCTGTGTTCCCTGGGCACAGGGAGCAAGATGAGGAGCCATGGGTGTACTGGGAGTGCTGAGAGGGAAATTGCGGAGGCACTGGGAGTACACCAGCAATAGGAAATAAAATGGGAACCACCTGGATGTACCGGAAGCAATGGAGAGGCACTGGGAGGGGAAATAGGGAGCCCCTAGGGGCACTGGGAGCACTGTGGGGAAGGAATGGGAAGGTCTCTCAGGGTTCTACTAGCACTTGGATGTGGAATGGGGAACACTGGTGGTTGTGGAACAGGGATCGGGAAGCCCTTGGAAGTTTAGGGGGCATGAGGAGCTCTGGGTGCCCTGTGCAACCTCAGACATGACCCTCCACTTGTGCCCATCTACGTGTGAATGTCAGGCACCCACAGGAGTGTTGGGGAGCACAGATATGTGAATGTCCATTGGTGGAGGTCCCCCAATTCTCACAGTGCCCCCACAGTGCCCCTAGAGCTCCCAGAGTCTCCCAGTGCCCCCAGTGCCCCTAGTGCCAGCCATTCCCCAAGTGTCACAGCACATTCCCGTAGATGTCCCCACATTCCCGCGGTCGCCCATGGGTTGCTGGCAGCTCTGCGTAGGTCACCTGGAGATCCTGGAGTGTGGTGGTACGGGGGGACACTGCAAGAGACACTGGCTGTGGCATCTGGGCAGGGGGACACTCATGGGTGATGTGCCCCTCTGTGTGTGTCCCAGCCCAGACTCACCCCCTGCCTGCTTGGTGCTCACGACGTGGGTGTACAGCACCTCCCTCTCCTCTGGGGGGGCCAGGGGCTGCGGGAGGACCCTGAGGGAATAAAGGGGATGTGTGGGAGGGAATGGGAGGGCTTGGGGGTTGGGGTCAAAGGTCAGAGTGTGGTTTGAGCCCTCAACTCACTTTTCCTCCTTCTTCCTGGCAGCTGCAAAGGAAAGAGGGGAGGGGTAATTCTGGGGTCTCAGGCCACTGACCCTTCTCAGGAATCCTCCTGGTGTCCCCAGAACTCTTGAACTACCTCAGAGCTTCTGACCCCCTGAGCCCCCTGGAAGCTCAAGCCTGGCACCCTACAAATTCCACCTTGATCACGGAAAGAACTGCAAAATCCCTGCAAGGACCTCCAACACTAACCCATATCCTTCAGGACCCTGAGCAAGGGTCCTGAGCACCCAGCGCTGCCCACATCAGGGGCTGTGGGTTCTGCCCCATCACCCCCACATTTATGTGGCCCCAAAGATCCTCAAGGCCCTCACAGCCCCCATTGTTACCCACTCAAGTTTTTCCACCGGTGCCAGCCCACAGCTCCACTCACAAGCAGGACCAGGAAGAGGAGAGACCCGGCAAGTCCTATGGCCACTGATGGAGACAGATGGGGACACATCAGGGCCACCTGTCACTGCAGGGGTCCTGCAATCCCAATGACCTCTTGTATCCCCACCTGTATTCCAGTGGTGTCCAGTGGTTACCTGTGGTGTCACCTCCAGGGCCAGCTCTGGGCTGAGTGCCTGGAACACGCGGTGCCCGTCCTGTCCCAGCTGGTTGGTGGCCATGCACTGGTAGATTCCCGAATGTCCCAAATCGACAGCCCCAAGCTCCAGGAGGGGGCCCTGGGCCACCTCGTGCCCGTCATGCAGCCAGGTGAAGGTGACAGGGGCTGAGCCCACCTGCACTGAGCAGCGCAGGGTCACAGGGTCACCTGGGCACACCTGGAGTGCCGGGGGACCGGGGGTGATGGTGGCATTGGCCACGGGCACTGCGGGGACACAGACAGGGCTGGCACCATGCAGAGTGTGATTGGGATGATGTGGGTGGGGTGACCTGCAGTTAGAGGGTCCCACTCACCCAGGACTGTGATTTTCATTGCGGGGCTCTCGGCCACGCTGTCCCCATTGCTGACTCGGCACAGGTAGTGGCCATTATCATTGTCCCCAACGTGCCACAGCTCCAGGTGGGGGCTAGTGCCCAGTTCTGTCCCCAAGTCCCCCCGGTGCCAGGAGAAGGACAGAGGACCTGTCCCCATCGCCACCGTGCAGCTCAGTGCCACCTGTCCCTCAGGGGGATGCACCGACAGGGACATCCCTGAGGACGGGACCCCTGCGGGGGGACACAGGATGGATTGGGGACATCAGAGGAGTGGGGGACACCATGGAGTAGTGACAGACACAGGGAGGGGGAGGATCAGAGAGGGGTGAGGGGATCCCAGTGAGGAAGACCACACAAAAATGGGGAGGGGGAGGCTTGGAAAGGGGTTGAATGGAACCACAGGGAAGATTTTGGTGACCCAGACAGGGATGGTGGGATCTGTGGATAATGGAAGGACGTCAGAGAGGGAGAGGAGCATGCCGTGAGAGCTGAGGGTCCCGTGGGGACTGTGGGGACTCCCCGTGCCCATCCCCGCACTCACTGTGCACTGTGACACCGAGCCGGGCACTGCTCTTCCGCACGGCCCCCCCCCTCGGAGCGCACCTCGCAGCTGTAATTCCCCGAGTGGGAGACCCCCACGGCGGGCACCAGGAGCTGCGGGGACCCCTGCGGGCCCCCCACCAACTGTCCATCCCGGTAGAAGCGGTACAGGAGGGGGGCTGGGGGCCGCAGGGGGCTGGGGGTGCTGAGGCAGCTGAGATGGAGGAGGGACCCCTCGGTGGGGTTCAAAGGTGCCTCCAGCACCAACACAGGAGTGAGCTCTGTTGAGAAGGGAGGGGGATTTGTGACCCTGAGTCCCTGGGGAGGGTCTGTGGGTGTGTCAGGGTGGTGGCTGTGGGCTGCTCACCCTGTAGTACCACTTTGACCTGCCCAGACAGCTTCCACCCCCTGGATTTCACTGAGCCCCCACAGCTGTATCGGCCACTGTGGTGCAGCTGCAGAGGGGACAGGGACAGCTCGGTCCCATCGTGGAGTGTCTCAACTTTCTTCCAGTCACGGTAAAAGGTCACCAAGGTGACTGAATCATCCCCTGAGCTCCGGCAGCGCAGTGTCACTCTGTCCCCCTCCAGCAGCGCCCCCGCCGGCACCTGCAGCACCAGAAGGTCTGGGGGACAGGAGGGGAACCTGTCAAACCTGATGTCACCAGGAACTCCTCGTTGTTCCCCAGTTGCAGCACAGCATCCCCCTGGTCTGGGATGCTCTGGGATGTCCCAAAAGCAGGGGACAGGCTCTGGTCACACCAGTTTGGGGACAACCAAACCCAACTCACCATTTGAAACTGCAACGGGGGAGCTGTGCCCTGTGCCAGGTCTGACACACTGGTAGATGCCACTCTCGGTGACAGTGAAGCTGTCGCGTCCCTCCTGCCCCCAGCGCTGCCCGTCCTTGTACCAGGTGGTGGCACCGGCGGTCCCTGAGCCCTGGCAGGTCAGTGTCACCTGGTCCCACAGCACCGCCGGCGTCCAGGGGGGCTCCACCAGGAGCTGGGGGCTCTGGGCACCTGCGGGTGACAGGGGACACCATCCTGCCAGGGCCACCATGGGGCTGGGGACAGTGGAGAAGGGACATGGCACCTCCCGAGGACTCACCAGCAAGGCTGAGGGTCTGGGCTAGAAGAGAGAAAGGACAGGCCTGGGTGGGGGTGGCCCTGCAAGGACAGCAGCACCTGGGGGACCTGGTGTGGTGTCTGTCCCCAAACTGTCCTCATGGGAACACTGATGTAGCATGGAGGTTTTGAGGACAGGGACACCTCGGTCACCCTGGGCTGAGGCAGGACAATGGGACACTGTGGACACCCCATGTGTGCACAGGTCACCTCCCTCAGCCCTACAGCCCCTGTCCCCATGGCCACATTCCAATGGCCCTGTGCCTGTGATCCCATTCCCATGGCACCTGTCCCCATGCCGTATCTGCATGGAACGTGGCCCTTGTCCCTGTCCCTACATCCCTGTCTCCCTGTCCCTGTCCCCACAGCTACCCTAGCATCAAGATTCCTTTTGCCACATCCTTGTCCCCACATCTCTGTCCCTCTGTTCCCATCCTCACATCCCAGTTCCCCTGTTCCTGGTCCTCTGTTTCTGTCACGACAGCCACCCCACGACTCGGGTCACACTAGGGTTCATGCCCATGCCCTGGCTCTGCTGGCCTTGGGGACCTCAGAGGACCCCACAGCCCCCCTGTGCCCCTTCCCCACCACTCTCTGCCTCACCAGGGCCTATCCCCAGGGCGTCAGGCCCGTGCCACTCACCCCATAGGAGCAGCACCACCTTCCTGGCCATCCTGGTGTCCCCGGCCATGGGCACTGGCTGTCACTCGCTGCTGGGGCCACCTGTCCCCTGGCTGGCGGCTCTTGGGATGAAGGGACAGGAAGCGAGGTCACGTCTTGTCCTTATGTGTAGGTGGCTCTTGGTGGGGGCAGGGTGTGGACAGGATGGGGGCAGGGTGGGGGCATTGTGGTACATGGGGGGCTCAGAAGGACATGGTGAGGACAGGATGTTGCCAGAATTTGCAGGCTGAGGCGGGGCAAGGAGCCAGGGATGGGTGTCCAGTGGACTGGGGTGCCAGGGCTAGGGGTCCAATGTGCTGGGTGGATTCAGACTCAGGGATGAGAGCCCCAGAACCATGTGGCATCCAGGGATATGTTTTCGTGGGTTGGATCCCAGGAATGGGGTTCCAGGGGTGTGGGGGTCCTGGGTGAATCATAGTCCCCAAGGGAATGAGTGTCCAAGGATCTAGAACTACCATGATGAAGGTCCTTGGGTAAGGAGATCGTGGGGAATGTCACTCCTGGGATGCGGGTCACAGGGAAGAGGGAACAGAAGGAATGGGAGTCCCCATAGCTGGGTTCCCAGGGGAAGGGGGGGTGCCAGGGATGGGCAGTGGCTGGGCAGTCCTGTGGGTCAGAGCTTCTTCCCTGGGTGCTCAGATTTTGGGGTGACTCAGGGTCTCACGCTGTCCCCCTGGGGTGCTCCATTCCTGGGGAAGCATCACTTGGGGGTCCTGGGTAATTCTGCTCCTGTGCCCTCCCCCATCCTTGACTTTTTCCTCTCTTAATTTCTGTTTTCTACATTTTCCTTACTTTTGTGCCATGCCCCCTCACTCCCAGTTCCTGACTCAAAAATCCTGGAGAGCACCTTGGCAAGGAACAGCATGAGGGAACACCAGGGAAGGAGAAAAGAGGGTGGGGGGTCTGCAGGGAGGGGTGGGGAGGCTGTGGGGAATGAGGGTGTCCAGCTGTGCTTCCCCAACACTTTCACTTTGTATCTCCTGCAGCAGAAGGAAGAGGCTGCTTGTGCTGAGAGTCACACTGGGTGGGTTCTGTTCTGGGGGCATATCCAGGGGGTCCTGCCTGAGGGGATCCTGTTCTGGGGGTGACACGTTCTGGGTGGATTTTGTCCCAGTGGTGATACATCCCAGCGAGGGAGATCCTATCCTGGGGGATGGTGGTTCTGGACAGGGTCCCTGGACACATTCCTTGAGCAAGTCCCTGTCCAGGGTAGGACACATCCTGGAGACCCCTGTCCTAGGCAGGGGGCCCTGCCAACCCCCTCTGTCCTCACTGGGGTACTGTGACCTCTGTGACCTCTGGGGTGTCCCAACTCAGGGTGTGACCCACCCACTCTACACCCCCACATTGGCTGCCCCCGCCCATCTGGGAGCCTCAATCCCCATTTGGGAACCCTCACAGGTGCAGCACCTTGGCCCCATTGCACAGCCCACCGAGATCATTCTGTGGGTGGGAAACCTCAGCAGGGCTGACTGGGGGGAACAGACATAGGCTGGTATCAGTCAGGGAGGGCACAGACACCCCAAAAACACCCAAAGCTCAACCCCACACCCGAAACCCCTGCAGGGCCTCAGTGCTGGCAACCAGGAGATGGATGAGACTCTCCCCATGAAACACTTCTGAAGCTCTTGGGGGGTTTCCCCTCCCTCTCCTGCTCCCCACAATCCCCCCACGGGGTTTCTGTCACAAGGGGTTGGGACACTTTGGGTTTATTTGATTTGGAGAGAAATCCTGTTCCAGACCTCCCCAATTTCGCTGGTCCCCTGCAGGATCTGAGCCAGCAAGAGCAGCTGGGGAATGGAGCCCCAGGCTGGAAGGAGCTCCCAAACTCCTGCTCCTTCAATCCAGTGGCCATCCAAGTGTGGGACCAGCCATGGCCCAGCCCCAGTGCCCAGGGATGGGCATTGGCCAGCCCTGCTCTGACCAGCCCCAGGTGGCAGCCAGGACCTGAGGCTCCCCCCACCCCCTTGGCTTTGATTCTTGCAGCTTTTGAGCTGCTGCAAAGGTGAGAATTCTTTCTGTGGCCAAAAAAGGCCTGGCTGTGGTTTGCTCAGCCCTGCAGGAAGCACAAAAGCCAGTGTGAGCCCAAGCAGTGGCTCTGTGAGGCCCTTTGATGGTTTTCAGAGCAGGGCTGGCTGGAAACCCCCCCTGCAGGGGCAGCTGTGAGGGAACCAGTCCGGAAATGCAGCAATTGATCATTTGGTGCCTGTCCCCAAGACACTGAGAGAGCCCCAGAACTGCTGCAAACCCCACAAGTATCTGCTCAACAGCCTAACTGGGACCCTCCTCCTTGAACAAAACCTGCAGCCCTCTGGAACCTCCTGGAAAGAATGTTTGAGTTGTGGATATGGACACCAGAAGAGAGGGAAATGTGTGGAAATAAGGAGCAGGGGCTCCATACGTGGCTCTGGGGCACAGGGGTGTCCCAGCAGGAGCAGGGAGTGCCCAGGCAGGGGAATTCAGGGCAGGGTGCAGTGCATTCACCAGGAATCAGAGCCTGAGGGACACACGGGCATTTCCACAGATTGCTGTGCAACCAAATGCACCTGGGATTTCCCATCATCAGGGCAAGGTCATCACAGGCATGCCCTTAAATCTGGGCACCCCAGAGGTGCCAAGGCCCCACTGGGGGCAACAGGAATGCTCAGGCCCCCCCAGGACAGAGGTGTCCAGGCTGTGCCACCCCTGGGACAGGAATCCCCAGGATGGCACCCCCAGAACAAGGAGCCCCTTGGGACAAGACCCAGGTGTCACCAGCCCAGAGGAGCTCTTTTCCCTCAGGGCAGGACCCCTCTGGATGTGCCCCCAGGACAGAATCCACATCCTGGCCTCTGCACAAACGGCCTCTTCCTTCTGCTGCAGTAAAGAGAAAGTGAAAATCTTGGGGGAGCATGGCAGACAGCCCCATCCCCCACAGCTCCCCAACCACTGCCTGCATCCCCAACCCCCTCATCTCCTCCCTGGGATCTCCCACCTGTTACCTGCTCAGGTGTTCCCTGGGATGACTGAGCCTGGAAATGGGTGGGATGGGAAAAAGCCCAGGGGTGTGTGGGGCAGAGAGCCAGAACCTCCCAGGACAAGCCTGGGGAATGCCCCTGGCCGTGAGCACCCGGAGGGGGCTTTGGTGGGCTCTGAGTCAGCCCAAAATGTGAGAGACTCTGTGATGGAGCTGTGACCCCTGTACCCCCGCAGCCACTGCCAATCCCTGGCACCCCCCTTTCCATGGGAACCCAACCATGACACCCCCATTCCCTGGGTCTCTTCTCCCTGGGATCCCCACCCCAGCTCTCCCATTGCCCAGCACCACCATTGCCTTGATCCCATCCATGGGCTGCTTCTTCCCCCACAACCCCCATTCCCGAGAGTCTCTTTTTTTGCCCTGCACCGCCAGTTCTGGGACCCACATGCCATGACACCCATCCTTGGCTCCCTGCAACAACTCAGCCTCAAAATTCTGGCAACATCCTATCTCCACCATGTCCCACCATCACCCCCATATCCCACGGGTTCCCCACCCTGCCCCCATCCTGTCCACACCCTGCCCCCACCAAGGGCCACCTACACATGAGGACGAGACGTGACCTCGCTTCCTGTCCCTTCATCCCAAGAGCCGCCAGCCAGGGGACAGGTGGCCCCAGCAGCGAGTGACAGCCAGTGCCCATGGCTGGGGACACCGGGATGGCCGGGAAGGTGACGCTGCTCCTGTGGGGTGAGTGCCCCGGGCAAGGGCCTGACACTCTGGGGATGGGCCCTGGTGAGGCAGAGAGCGGTGGGGAGAGGGCACAGGGGGCTGTGGGGTCCTCTGAGGTCCCCAAGGCCAGCAGAGCCAGGGCATGGGCATGGACCCCAGTGTGACCAGAGTCGTGGGGTGACCGTGAGGACAGGAACAAGGCATCTGGGATATGGGGATAGGAACAAGGGCACAGAAATTTGGGGACAAGGATGTGGCAAAAGGAACCTTGGAGCTGGGGCAGCTGTAGGGACAGGGACAGGGAGACATGGATGCAGGGACAGAGACAAGGGCCACGTCCCAAGCAGATGGGGCATGGGGGCAGGTACCGTGGGAATGGGATCACAGGCACAGGGCCATTGGAATGTGACCATGGGGACAGGTGCTGTAGGGGTGGGGGCGTGATCTGTGCACACATGGGGTGTAATTCTCTGTGATGCCTTAAATGATGGGTTAAAAGGCACCAAGGGACTCAGAAATGGAATATACAAAGTAGCAAAAGACTACAGCTACAGTGAGCTGCAGGATGGCTAGGAACAAGAAAAGGCTACAAACCGGAAAATATATTGCACTGTAGAGCTTGGGAGCATGAACGAGTTGTGGGGACAGCGGTCTCAAGAACTGTGGTGAGGGACCAGCCAAGAGGTGGGGAAAAAAAAATTTAAAAATTTTGTCCGAGGAGATGCAGGGCACGGTCTGAAGAACCGGGGAACATATGAGCAAAGCAGCCATGGAGCTGCGATCTGGAATCGTGGGACAGATGTGGGCAGCGACACGGGGAGACAGCGGCCATGGGGGATGACATGTTAGCCACAAAATCGCAACATACATGGCATAAAAAAATAAAATTACAGATCGCTGGCTCTGTTTCTGTTTCACTTTCCATTGTTCCACAAATGATGGAAAGATCACCTTTGAAGTCCGTTTTTCATGTTGAGAGGAATGATACATTTGTCTTTACAAATAAGTTGCAGATCTGTTGGTAGATAAAGTCAGCACCTAGAGATAAAAGTAACAATGGGAGACATTCCACTGATTAATGAATGGAAAAAGAGACTTGCCTTTAAAAACAAACTGTCGGTTTTTTGGTAAATGAAATTGGCTAACAGAAGATGAAAGAAGCAATAGGGGGGGAAACTATGAATTCTACAAGAATTAAAAATTAAAAGGGAAGGGTTTTACATTAGAGGGGAATGTCAGGTGTCAGGCATTCCGGGAAGTCTGTGCCTCTCAAGTACCTCAGCCAATGGGGAAAGAGAGAGGGAAAAGTGGACGGGAAATTAGGATGAAAAGGAGGCTGCATCCTCTAAAAATCCGAGAGATCCCAGGGGAGTGCCCCATGGCTTCTCCCTTTATTTGAATAAAGCAAAAAGGACTCCTCTGTCTCCTTTATGGACATAAACCAATGGTGTTTGTGGATTAATTTTCCTTACAGGTCCAAAATGTGAAATTTATACAAAAAGTGCAAACAGCACTGACCTGGGGAGACCAATCTGGGAGGGTGGGGTTGCATAACCTGGAACAGGAATTGGACAATTAACCATAATATGTGAATGGACCAAAACTTATAAAAGTGTGAAAAGTCGTGACTCCAGCTTGGGTGTAGCCTCGGCTGGGCTGTTGTAGTGCCCAAGGTGAATTCTTGGAAGGCCCTTTAGTAAATCCCTATTTTATTCCTTTAACTCTGCCTAGTGTCTGTTCAGGTCAGCCGCTTTAGGCATCAGAATGAAGGGGTACTTTAACAGTTAAATGAATTTATTTGGATTAGGAAGATCAGTATCCCTGCTGACAACCCTTGCGATGAGACCTTGGGAATGACGGACAGAAATCCCGGTGGGTAAAGCTGCTGACGGAGGG
Organism: Erithacus rubecula; assembly: GCF_903797595.1. NCBI lineage: Eukaryota > Metazoa > Chordata > Aves > Passeriformes > Muscicapidae > Erithacus > Erithacus rubecula. The sequence goes on from NW_027636145.1 coordinate 224,152, forward strand.
GGAGGTGGGACCGCTGGGAGGAGCCCCCGGCACGGAGGGACCGGGACCCTGTGCCGGCACCTGCAGCTGCCATGGCACTGCCAGTGCCGGCGCTGCCATGGAGTGTGGGAGGTGTGACAATGTCCCTGAGACTGTCACAATGTGATGGAACCGACGGCTGGGATGTGTCTGAGCCCATTGTGACAGCGTGCCCGAAACCACTGTCGTAACATATCGGGAGTGACTATTGCCAGGCAGCTCCCCCAGCAGCTCCCGGGACTCACGGGATGTCCTGGAGCAGATATGGGATAGAGGGCAGGGGGTGGGTGCAGAAGCTCCAGAAGCTGGGAAGGACAAATCCAAGGGAAGGCAGAGATGGAATTGCTGCAGCCAAGTGGAGCCCGAGGCTGCGAGAGGAACAGCCCTGCAGGGAGGAAGGAGGGGCACGAGGGGCTCCATAGATTCCCTGGCAGCCCGTGGGGGTCCCTGGAAATCAGAGACCCCCCTGCAGCCCTGCAGGAGCCCCGGCAGAGCAGGGGGTGCCCGAGGGGGCTGTGAGCCCGTGGGAAGCCCCTGCTGGAGCACTTGGGAGAGATCTGCAGCCCACAGGAAGGACTCGTGCTGGAGAAGTCCCTGGAGAAGGGTCTCCCTGGAAGGCAGGGACCCCACCTTGGCTGAACAACATCAGAAAAAACTGTGCTGAACTGCCCACGAACGCATTCCCGACTCCTTGCTCCGATGGAGGGAGGAGGAAATGCCTGGAAAGGAGTTTTTGCTCGGGAGAAAATGTTTAGAAGGATTTGTTTGACTTCTCCTTATCCTGCTCTGATTTTGTCAGCAAAAAATTCAATTAAAATCCCTGATTCTGAGCCTGTTTCTCCTGTGGTAGGATTTGATGAGCAATCTCTCCTGGTGCTTGTCTCAGCCCAGGAACCCTTTTTTCAATTTTCTCTCCCTGTTCAGCTACAGAGGGCAGAGAGAGACCAGTGGGTGCGGGGACATCCGGGCACTGCCAACCACGGCAAGGCAGGAAGGAGGAGGAGGGACCTGGTCAGGTTGTTGAGCAGATTGTTGGTATCATTACAGCAGTTCTGGGGCTCCCTCAGTGCCTTGGGGACAGGCACCAAATGATCAATTGCTGCATTTCTGGACTGGTTCTCTCACAGCTGCCCCTGCAGAGGGGGTTTCCAGCCAGCCCTGCTCTGAAAACCATCAAAGGGCCTCACAGAGCCACTGCTTGGGCTCACACTGGCTTTTGTGCTTCTTGCAGGGCTGAGCAAACCACAGCCAGGCCTTTTTTGGCCACAGAAAGAATTCTCACCTTTGCAGCAGCTCAAAAGCTGCAAGAATCAAAGCCAAGGGGGCAGGGGGAGCCTCAGGTCCTGGCTGCCACCTGGGGCTGGCCAGAGCAGGGCTGGCCAATGCCCATCCCTGTGCACTGGGGCTGGGCCATGGCTGGGCCCACACTTGGATGGCCACTGGCTTCAAGGAGCAGGAGTTTGGGAGCTCCTTCCTGCCTGGGGCTCCATTCCCCAGCTGCTCTTGCTGGCTCAGATCCTGCAGGGGGCCAGCGAAATTGGAGAGGTCTGGAACAGGATTTCTCTCCAAATCAAATAAACCCAAAGTGTCCTAATCCCCTTGTGACAGAAACCCCGTGGGGGCATTGTGGGGAGCAGGAGAGGGAGGGGAAACCCCCCAAGAACTTCAGAAGTGTTTCATAGGGAGGGTCTCATCCATCTCCTGGTTGCCAGCACTGAGGCACTGCAGGGGTTTCGGGTGTGGGGTTGAGCTTTGGGTTTGGGGTATCTGTGCCCTCCCTGACTGACACCAGCCCATGTCTATTCCCCCAGTCAGCCCTGCTGGGGTTTTTCACCCACAGAATGATCTCGGTGGGCTGTGCAATGGGGCCCAGGTGCTGCACCTGTGAGGGTTCCCAAATGGGGATTGAGGTTCCCAGATGGGTGGGGGCAGCCAATGTGGGGGTGTAGAGTGGGTGGGTCACACCCTGAGTTGGGACACCCCAGAGGTCACAGAGGTCACAGTGCCCCACTGAGGACAGAGGGGGTTGGCAGGGCCCCCTGCCAGGGACAGGGGTCTCCAGGATGTGTCCTACCCTGGACAGGGACTTGCTCAAGGAATGTGTCCAGGGACCCTGTCCAGAACCACCATCCCCCAGGATAGGATCTCCCTCGCTGGGATGTGTCACCACTGGGACAAAATCCACCCAGAACGTGTCACCCCCAGAACAGGATCCCCTCAGGCAGGACCCCCTGGATATGCCCCCAGAACAGAACCCACCCCGTGTGACTCTCAGCACAAACGGCCTCTTCCTTCTGCTGCAAGAAACTGAAAATGTTGGGGGGGCACAGCTGGACACCCCAATCCCCCACATTCTCCCCACCCCTCCCTGCAGACTCCCCACCCCCTGTTCTCCCTCCCTAGGGTCCACCCAGCCCATTCCCTGCACAGGTGTTTCCCAGGATTTCTGAGCCAGGAATTGGGAGTGAGGGAGCATGGCACAAAAGTGAGGGAAATAAGGAAAACAGGGAAATAAAGGGAGGAAAACGTCGAGGGCAGGGGAGGGAACAGAAACAGAGCTACCCAGGACCCCCATGTGATGCCTGCCCAGGAAATGTGCATGCCAGGGGGGCAGCGTTGGGCCCTGCTTCACCCCAAAATATGAAGCACCCAGGGAAGGAGCTGTGACCTTCGGACCTGCCCAGCTATTGCTCATGCCTGGCACTGCCCATTCCCCTTGCCTAGGGACCATGATTCCAAAAGGACACCCATTTCCCTGGCATCCCCATCCCTGGGATCCATCCCATGATCACAAATCCCTGGAGGCCACCTTCATCTGGGACACTCCTCCCTGAGTCTGAATCCACCCAACCCATGGGACCCCCATTCCCAAGGGACCCCATCCCTGGGAACACAGTGCCCTGGACACCCATCCTTGGCACCTTGCCCCGCCTCAGCATCCAAATTCTGACAACATCCTGTCCTCACCATGTCCCACCATCACCCCCATGTCCCACAAGGTCCCCACCCTGCCCCCATCCTGTCCACACCCTGCCCCCACCAAGGGCCACCTACACATGAGGACAAGACGTGACCTCGCTTCCTGTCCCTTCATCCCAAGAGCCGCCAGCCAGGGGACAGGTGGCCCCAGCAGCAAGTGACAGCCAGTGCCCATGGCCGGGGACACCAGGGTGGCCAGGAAGGTGGCGTTGCTCCTGTGGGGTGAGTGCCCCGGGGATGGGCCCTGGTGAGGAAAAGAGCAATGGGGAGGGGGCACAGGGGGGCTGTGGGGTCCCCTGAGGTCCCCAATGCCAGCAGAGCCGGTGGGGGACAGAGCCAGTAGCCCCTCAATGTGACCAGGTTTTTGGGATGGCCCTAGGGACAGGAACAATGGAAGTGGAATATGGGAGAGGGATGGGGGATAGGGATTCAAAGACAGGGATGTGGAGTTTGACTGCATGGAGCAGGGGCAGCTCTGGAGAAAGGGACAGAGGGGAGGCACCATGGGGAGGTGCCCACAGGGTTGGTGGGGGTGACCTGTGCCAGCATGAGATGGCCATGCTGACCCCATTCCAGAGGTGCCCATGTCACCCAGACATATGAAACAGAGCTCTACCCTGGTAGCCTCTGCAGACCTGTAGGGGACCGTGCACTTTCCTACAAGAAGGGTGTCCTCAAGGGGACATTTTGAGGACAACCCCACTCCCTGATCCTGGGTGCCACTCTCCCCACGGTGCCACCCCCACCCAGTCCTGTCCCTTCTCCCTTCCAGCCCAGACCCTCGGCCTTGCTGGTGAGTCCTCGGGGGATGCCATGTCCCTGCCCCGCTGTCCCCAGCCCCGTGGTGGCCCCGGCAGGCTGGTGTCCCCTGTCACCTGCAGGTGCCCAGAGTGTCCAGGTCCTGGTGGAGCCCCCCTGGATGCCGGCAGTGCTGTGGGACCAGGTGACACTGACCTGCCAGGGCTCGGGGACCGCCGGTGCCACCACCTGGTACAAGGACAGGCAGCGCTGGTGGAAGGAGCGACGTAAACAGTTCCTTGTCACCGAGAGTGGCAGCTACCAGTGTGAGAAACCCGGGGCCGGGATCAGCTCCCCCATGATGGTGTCAGATGGTGAGGGGGGATCTGAAATGCTCAGGGTGGTTCCCTGATAGGTCTGGGTGGGCTCCACTCCGTGGTGGCCTCACACCCCTCATGTGGCGAGAGCCTGTCCCTTGCACACAGGGACATCCCAGTGGATCCCAGTGTGGTGGGACCTCCGTGGTTACAGCTGTGTCATGGAACTGCTCCTGGTGACCCTGTGACCCTCCCATGCAGTGGACACTCCACCTGGATGTCCCCACTGCCATGGGCACCTACTCTGGACCTGTCTCGGGCTCCTCAGTGTGACGAGACCCTCCTGTCCCACAGAGCCGCTGGTGCTGCAGGTGCCAGCACGGGAACTGCTGGAGGGGGACATGGTGACACTGCGCTGCCGGGGCTGGCAGGACAGACCTGTCAGCAGGGTGCGATTTTATAAGGAGGAGAAGGAACTCGTGGGGTCCCTCAGGGGCACCGAGCTGTTCCTACCCGCCCTGCAGCTGCACAACAGTGGGCGCTACAGCTGCGGGGGCTGGGTGGCCTCAGGAATGTCACTGTCAGCACCGGTCACGGTGACAGTGCATGGTGAGCACACCCACAGCTTGAATTCGAATATCCTGACACCTTCAAAGCTACTTTTCAGTGGACTCAGAGTCACAGTCCTCACCCCCATCTCCTTCCCAGAGCTCTTCGCTGTGCCGGTGCTGGAGGGTCCCCTTGAGCTCCCCGAGGGGTCCCCCCTCAATCTCAGCTGCCTCAGCACCCCCAGCCCCCTGTGGCCCCGAGTCCTGCTCCTGTACCGCTTCTACCGGGACGGGCAGTTGATGGGGGATCCGCAGGGGTCCCCGCAGCTCCTGGTGCCCGCCGTGGGGGTCTCCCACTCGGGGAATTACAGCTGCGAGGTGCGCTCCGAGGGGGGGGCCGTGCAGAAGAGCAGCGCCCGGCTCGGCGTCACGGTGCACAGTGAGTGCGGGGATGGGCACGAGGAGCCCCCACAGCCCTCACAGCTCTCCCATCCCTGCTCAACCCTCTGTGTGCCACCCTGCCTTCCCAGCTGTCTCCCTGGGTCCCTGAATCGCCTCTCCTGATGTCTGCATCCCTTACCATGTCCCCTCAGCCCCTTCCTGAGTGCAACTGTGCCTATCTGAATTCCCTGCATTGGCAATAGGTCACCATCCCTGTCAGGGCACCCAAAATCTTCCCTTCAGTCCTTTCCTGGTGTCTTCTCTCTGAATATCCCATCAGTCCTTGGGGTCACTTCCACCCTGTTCCAATCCTCCCCACTGTCTTCTTCTTCACTGGGATCCTGACACCCCTCAGATCCTCCACCTCCTGGAATCATTCACTGCTCCCTGGTGTACCCCATTTCTCCCATGTCCCCAGTCCCTCCTGTGTCACCCTGCCGGGATCCTACTCTCGGGGGTGTCCCTGTGTGTGCAGACCCCCGGGGGTCAGGTGGCATTAGGGGACTGCTTGGTGCTGAGCTGAACAGTGGCCGCGGGGAAAGGTCCCCTGTCCTTCTCTGGGCAGCAGGTGGGCTTGGGGACAAGACAGGGCATGGACCCTCACTTGGAGCTGTGGCACCAAAACAGGGGCCAGTATGCGTTCTGACACCGTGGTTGACAGGGTCCCCCTGAATGTCACCATCTTGGGCAAGAGGGGCCCTTGGGCTACAAGTGGTTCTGCCCATGGAATTCCCTTCCCACCCATCCCAAACTTATCCCCCACTCCGGCCCCTTCTCCCTAGCAGGTGCCAGCCCCTCCCCCCCGCCTCAGCCCTGTCTGTGTCCCTGCAGTGCCCGTGGCCAATGCCACCATCACCCCCGGCCCCCCGGCACTCCAGGTGTGCCCAGGTGAACCCGTGACCCTGCACTGCTCAGTGCAGGTGGGCTCAGCCCCTGTCACCTTCACCTGGCTGCACGACGGGCACAAGGTGGCCCAGGGTCCCCTCCTGGAGCTTGGGGTCGTCGATGTGGGACATTCGGGCACCTACCAGTGCGTGGCCACCAACCAGCTGGGACAGGACGGGCACCGCGTGTTCCAGGCACTCAGCCCAGAGCTGGCCCTGGAAGTGACACCACAGGGAACCACAGGACACCACTGGAACACAGGTGGGGTCACACGGGGCCATTGGGATTGCAGGACCCCTGCAGTGACAGGTGAACCTGATGTGTTCCTTCTGTCTCCAGCAGTGGCCACAGGCCTTGGCGGGTCCCTTCTCTTCCTGCTCCTGCTCACGGGTGGAGCTGTTGGCTGGCACCGGTGGAACAACATGTGTGGGTGTCAATGGGGACAATGATGGCCCCAAGGAGCTTGGGGGCCACCAAAATGTGGGGGTGATGGGGTGACACTTAAAGCCCCTGACTAGGGCTGTGCTGAGAACTCAAACCCTCTGCTCAGGGCCCTAAAGAATTCGGGGTGGTACTGGATGCCTTGCAGGGATTTTGCGGGGTTCTTGCAGTGATACTGGAGGAAGATGGAGGGTCCCCCTCCCTGCCAGGCTTGAGCTTCGAGGCGCTCAGGCAGTTTAGAACACTTGGGTGATTCAGGGATTCTGGAGGGCACTAGAAGTGCTCAGGAGTCCTGGCAAAAATGGAGGGTGCAGTGGACTTCGAGGAGTCTAGAGAGAGGTCAGGGCCCTGGGGACCCCACAGTTACCCTTCCCCTCTTTCCTTTGCAGCTTCCAGGAAGCAACAGAAAAGGTGAGTGGAGGACTCAAACCACACTCTGGCCTTTGACCCCAACCTACAAGACCTCCCATTCCCTCCCACACATCCCCTTTATTCCCTCAGGGTCCCTCCACAGACCCCGGCTCCCCCAGAGGAGGGGGAGGTGCTGTACACCCACATCGTGAGCACCAAGCAGACGGGGGGTGAGTCCGGGCTGGGACACGCAGAGGGACACGTCACCCATAAGTGTCCCCCTGTCCAGAGGCCACAGCCAGTGTCTCTCACAGTGTTCCCCCGTGCCACCACACTCCAGGATCTCCAGGTGACCTACGCAGAGCTGCCAGCAACCCATGGGCGACCGCGGGAATGCAGGGACATCTATGGGAATGTGCTGTGACACTCGGGGCATGGCTGGGCACTGGGGGCACTAGGGGCATTGGGGACCCCACCCATGGGCAGCCACACATGTGTTTCCCTTCCACTGCTCCTGTGGATGCCAAAAATTCACGGGTAGATGGGCACAATGCAGGGTCACGTGTGAGGCTACACAGGGCACCCAGAGCTCTCCATGTACCCTGAAGCCCCAAGGGCTTCCCCACACCCCTCCCACTACAGTGGGAGCAGTGGTTCCCCATTCCACATTCAAGTGCTCCCAGAACCCTTAGAAACATCCCCATTCCCTCCCCATTGTGCTCTCTGTACCCACAAGGGCTCCCTATTTCCCCTCCCAGTGCCTCTCCATTGCTCCCAGTAGATCCAGGTGGTTCCCATTCTCTCTCCCAGTACCCCTGTACTCCCAGTGCCTCTGCAATGCCCCTCTCAGCACTCCCAGTACACACACAGCTCCTCATCTCTCCTCCCTGTGCCTGGGGAACACAGGACTCATTGCCCTCTTATTGGCACAAATGCAGCTTTTTAGTTCAACTGGCAGTGATGGTGTTTGTTCAGCTCTATTGGGCTTTAGGAATGGCATTCTCCAATTTTGGACTGCCAATACAAACCAGTGTTCTTGATTCCTTCCCCTCTGTCTCAAACCTCTCCTGTGCCGTATTCCCCACACGATGATGTCACAAATGCCCTGAGGGCGTTCTTCAGCCTCCCCATTTTCCAGGGCAGTTGGGATCAGACCTTTGCACGGGTGGGGTGTCAGTGTCAGGAAGAGTTGGATGTCTTGAGACATTTTGGATCACGTGTGTGTGACAGGGCTGGGCCAGGCCTTGCTTTTCGTGACATAGAGCCCCGTGTGTCAGTCAGTCTGTCAGCCACAGCACACTGGGGACAGTGGGATGCTCTGCTGAACCCACTTCCTGAGTGGCTGAGTGATCAGGAGTCCCACCCGGGGAGAGGGCCTTTGGTGGCCCAAGGGATAAAAAGGCAGAGCATGAGGTGGACAAGTGTCTGACCCTGTCTGCTCTTGGAGTGTCTGCCCCATCTGGAACACCGCAACATTGGAACCCAACAGGAGCTGGAAACTGTCTTGGTTAGAATAAGAAACCTCTGTGAAGGAATGCAGGAACCTTCCTGGAATTGAAAGAGTACCCATCCCCCAAAATGTTATAACAGAAAATTATGGGGCTTCCAGGAAAAATTGTAAGAAAGGATATATCAGATAAATTCTAGGAAATTTACAGAACAGAACAAACAGCAAGACGAAAACAGAAATTTCCAACCTGCTCAGGGCGATTTGTTCATCTTTGGTGCAGTTATTGACATGGCCAGCAGGGGGCGCTGCAGGGAGCACTCCTGCCCAGCAGGGGGCGCTGCAGGGAGCACTCCCGCCCAGCAGGGGGCGCCCCGGTGCCAGCTCCAACCCCTCAGGGGCCATGGTGGCCTCGGGCGGGACGGACGAGCCCAAATTGCTCCTTTGGCAAACTCACGCTTTGCACCAATCGGTCCCAGCACCAGCACCGGCAGCGCCTGGGCAGAAGAGATGAAGGCAGCAGCTTGGACACTGGTGCCCAGTGGCAGCAGAGCAGTGTCCCGGCCCAGGCACACACCCTGCGCAACACCCGCCACCGCTCTCCCTGATGGGAGCGCAAGGAAGGCAGCACCCAACCCCAGGCAGGTCTCAGGCCCACAGCAGCACCTCTCGTGCCTTTCCACCACAATTCCTGAAAACCCTCAGACTCTCACAGCCTTTTCGTCCTTCAGCCCTGGCACAGCAGCTCTGGGAATGTTGAATTCCCCTGGCATGTTGAGGAAAGCAGGTGCTCCTTGCTGACACTGCCAGGGCTCCTCAGGGGCTCCACAGCACGTTTGGAGCTGCTGCTCTTCCTGGGCCACTGCTGGTCCTGACACAGCAGCCACAGTGGGCGGGGGGGGGGGGGGGGGTTGGAGGAGGAGGAGGAGGGGGAAAGGAAGGAGGATCAGACCCTTAACGAGCTGTTGTAATTACGGCCTGGTTTCCTGAATTTCAGCCCAGCTGCTACACCATCCCTGTGCACAAACACATGTCTCTGCTGCCTCTCCTGGGGATTTTGGACAGCTGTGGCGGCACTGGAAACATTTTGGGGCTCAGGTGCCCCCAGCTCTGCCCACAAGGAGGTGGTTTGGCTGCTGGGAAGGTTTCCTGGAGCTTTTCCTGGTGCTGGACATGGTTCAGTGCCTGTGCCTGTGGCCGGTGCTTCACGCTGGCCGGCCAGGAAGGCTGAGCTGGAGCAGCTGCTGAGGCGGGAGCGGCTGGAGCAGGTGCCCCACGGGAACAGCACCTGGCCATGCAGATGGAGCAGGAGCGCTGGGAACTCCACAGGGTGCTCAGGTGAGGCCCACGGGGCCAGGCATGGTGGGGCACTCCTGCCATTGCTGCTGCCCCAAGATTTTGGGACAGAGCAGTGACACCCGTCGGGCTCCAAAGCCGCTCAGGGCTCAGGCACAGCCTCAGAGGAGGTCCCAGAGCCTTGGGGATGATTCGGGTGCTCCTGGGCTTGTTCCTGACAAAGGGCAGCACTCCGAAGCGGATGGGGCATCCCAAAGGATCAGCCTGGGCTGCTGGAGCCCGAGTGCTGCTGGCAGGGACGGCGTGAGGGAGCCGGGCCCGGCTCAGCTGGCGCTGCCTGGGGAACGTCTCATCCTCCAGCAGCTCCGGAGCCTCTGCCGGGGCCGGCACTGCTGGGGGCACGGCCGGAGGGGCCGGGGGACACCGGGTGCGAGGGGCCGGGATGGAGGGACAGGGACCGGTCTGGGAAGGAGAAGGATTTGACAGGAAGGTCTCACAGATATGTATGTATAACAGGAAGATCTTTGAATGTAGAATCTGAAGAAGGTATAGAAATGATAGCAAGTTTTGATGTAGAAGAAAAGAATTGCTGAGCCAGTCTGACTGGATAACTAAGAAGGCAAAGAGCAAGTGAGTGGGAACAGGCAAAGGATAAATCCACTCAAATAAAAGATGTTTTTACCAAGCAGAAAGATTTTCACAGACAAAGACAAATGCCATGATGGAAGTAGAGATATGATCTCAGAATTTTCCACTACAAGAAAACTGAAAAACAATTCTAGATTAAACTGTAACATACTAACTTTTTTGTTATTGGAATATAGTAACATGAATATGGTAATGTGAGTAGTTATGATAGGCTGTAGGTAATAGTAAAGGTATTGATTGTCATATTTTAAGATGCTCTGAAATGAAAAGCACATAATTAATTGTAACCCGAAGTAGAAGAAGCACAGACCAAGTGCCCCTTGGAATCTGCCTTTAGGTTTTGGCTGACCCCCCAAACCATGGACACCATGGGGGACAGTGCTGAGCCCTGGGTCACAACAACTGAGGCACCCAGGGAAGGAGCTGTGACCCATGGGCCCACCCAGCCACTGCCCATCCCTGGCAACCCCATTCCACTGGCACTCCAATAAAGAGGCCTCAATTCATTATGACTCCCCTTCCCTAGGACCCCATCTCAGGACTGACAAGTCCCAGGGTCTCCATGGGCCAGGACCTTCATTATCAACGAACTGTCTCCCCCAGATTCCAGCCATTAAAATCCCACTTCCCCCTGAACCTTGATTCTCCCAGGACTCCCCATTCCCCTGGCACCCTCATCCCTGGGACCCCCATCCAGGACCCCAAATCCCTACAGTCCCGTTCCACTTGGACTCCCATCCCTGAGTCCTCCCAGCTCTGGTGACTCCCTGTCACGGTCCGCCTAACCCGAGCGGCAGTCGTAACTGGTTCTTTTATGGATCTCAGAGCGCAAAAGACACAGCAGGGGACAAAACCAGTTTACTTCTACAGAAATGCACTTTATTTAGTGCCAACCAAAATGCGATAGTGGGACAGAGAGAGAGAGAGAGAGAGAAAGGGGGTTGGGATTATAGCTACCAAGATGGGCAGACAAATCCTCGTGGAGTCAGCCAACAGATGTCTGTTGCTGTCTGGGGAGATCTCAGGGGTCTCCTCTGAGAAAGTCACTTTTATAGTCCTTTCCCAAAGCAACTGGCTTCTGGCCAAAAGGTGGGAAGATTTATGGACTATTGTATGTGGAGCTCGTTACCCTGAGGAACAGGTGAAAACAGGACACTTCAAGGAACACCAAACCATCTTTGTTGCTATGAACACACGCAGGGCAGCCCATACTGGAGCAGTCCATTGTTCTTCCATCTGTGGGAGCTTGAGTCAGCGCCCCGTGACTAGTTGTCATGAGAAACCAGTCCTGGTGGGCATCACCTCTGGAACAGTCACTTGGCGTTCCTCCCATCCCTGAGTCATGCAACACTACGGTCGCTAAGTTGGGACGACGACCTCCAGGGTAGGATCCCTGAGCACTGGTGTACCTGATGGTAGCATGAGTCCATGGCCATTCAGCTGGGCTTTGGCCATGTAGGTATGGTAGGATGTAGAGGAGTATTATTACTGTTAGCATGGCTATCACGCTTTATGTCATTGCAAATGTCCCTCGGAGTTCACCTGCAATTATAAACACAGTAAAATCTGCCATCTAGTGGCAGTACGTTAGAATGATGGAATAATCCAACGGGTATTTATCTGATGTTGTTTTCCTACAGCATCAGATGCTACCCATGCAAATTTATTCGAAGGAGTTTTCAGCACAAGTGGTACCTCTCCTACCATAGGGAGGTCTACTAAGACAGGTTGTCCAGGATAATGGGCTGTATCCTTAGGATTAGCAGGTCCTTTTAATGAAGGAATTATGGTTAGAGCTTTGGGGCAAAAAGCATTGATTTTCCAGCACCCATTCACCCCCCATCTTTCATTAACACCCTGAACAGCTTTAGGCAGCCGTTCATCCCAGTTTCCTTCCTGTGGTTTCAGAAGCCGTTTCAGGAGACCATTGGTCCTTTCTACAATTCCTTTGGCTTGAGGGTAGTAAGGGGTGTGGAAAACCCATTTTATTCCTTCACTTTGTGCCCAATCTTGCACTACTTTAGCAGTAAAGTGAGACCTATAATCAGATTGAATTTCTTGTGGTTTTGGGAAAGTCCCAAATCATATCTGCAATGCTTTAACAGTATTTTCTCCTGTAGCCCTTTTGAAGGCCTTGGCCTGTACCAATCCTGACATTATCTCAACTCCCACTAACACAAAATGTTTTCCTCCTGATTGCTTAAAGGGACCAATGTAATCTACCTGCCATGCATCCCATAAGCCTTTCCCTCCTCTCAAGTGTAATGGATCATCCTCTAAAGGATGTCTCTCCAGCCGTTTGCGACACTGCTCGCAGGCTGATACACAAGTTTTACACATTTCTCTGGTAACAGACCAACCTCGAGCATGAGCTTCTTTGTACAAATCCTTTGCACCTCTGTGTTGTCTTTTTATATGTAACCACTCTAGCAACTGTTCCCAATCTTCAATGATTTCTTCCTTTTTCAGGGGGCTCAGTCTTGCTAATTCATCAGCTCTGTTATTCCATTCTCCTGCTGGATTCCTGTCTGTCTAGTGAGAGGCTACCCACCCCACGGCAAAACTTCCCTGACTTGCAATTTCTAAAATGTCTTGCCATTTTTCTTTCTGCCACACTGGAATCCTATCAATTTCCCAATCATTCTGTTACCAAAAAGTCAAGCATTCTGTACAGCCTTTAAAAACATCATAAGAATCAGTTTAAATACAAACAAGGGAAGTATTTTGTTTTTCCTTTTGCAAAACACTCCAAAGAGCTGTGAGCTCTCCAATTTGAGCACTGCCTTCCCCTTCTGTGATGATCTGCTCACCAGAGGAAGTGTGTAAGTCCACAGCTTTATATTTCCACACTTTTCATTCTCTTTTGGCTGAAGCATCAGTAAACCAAGCATTCGCTGTCTGCTCGGGTGAGAAGGGAGGGGCTACCTTGATCACTGAAGCTGGTTTTTCCTGGCTGCTGTTCAAGTTCTCTGTTTCTTGTATTGACAATTTTTGCAGCGCCTTCAGTGATTGGAAAAATATGACAGTAGTGTTCTATTTGAGCATATCATTTTCTCACAGAGGCCCGCTGGGCAACCCCTTCTGGAGGAGGGGTCCCAGAGGTAACTGTTTTAATGACTTTAAAAGGAACTCTCAATACAATTGGCTGCTGTCTTGTGATTTTTTTCTACTTCTATCAGAGCCAAACTGACAACAAACAGTCCTTTCTCCCAAGTTGTGTATCTTTTTTCAGCATCTTTAAAGCCACGGGTGTAAAAACTAACAGGTCTTGTTGGGCCTTCAGGCCCTCTCTGCCATATGTGTACAGACAACCCTGAAGAAGCGAAACCCCATTCCACCTGGAAAGGATCTGTTGGGTGAATAGGGCCTAGGGCCTGATGGGCTGTTGCTTCAAAAATTAATAATTGTAATGCTTCCTCCTGGACTCAGCTCCAGTCCCATTTCATCCCTTTTCTTAGCAGATTATAAAGAGGCCTAGCAATAATTGAAAAGTCTGGAATGTGTTTTCTCCAAAATACTAACAATCCTAAAGCTTGTTGGAGTTCCTTTTTGGATTCAGGCATTTTGATCTGGTATAAAGAGATTAACGTATCAGGTGGGATGCATGTCATTCTGCCCTTCCAGAAAATCCCCAAAAATTTGACTTCCTGTGAGGGTTTCTATATTTTCTCTGAAGGAATCTTCAAACCAAAGCTTTCTCGGTGGGAAATTATTTCCTGTTGTACATCCCTCATTTCTTCTCCTCCTATCAACACATCATCTCTGTATTGGTACAGAGCTACAGTGTCAGGTTTGGGTATGGTTTCTAGCTCTTGGGCTAAAGCGTGGTGGGCTAAGGTGGGAGAGTGTCGGTACCCTTGAGGTAACCTAGTAAATGTGTATTGTTGTCCTTCCCATGTGAAAGCAAAACAATCCATGTCTTCTGGCCGTATAGGTATCATAAAAAACATGCCTTTTACATCAATTACAGCCATAAAGGTGTGAGCCTTTTCTTGAATTGATAATATCAGTTCAGCTAAGTTTGGAACTGCTGCTGTGAGGGGGCATGTATTAGAATTTAGGCACAATAATCAATTCTCAATCTCCACATTCCATTAGGCTTTTTCACCGGCCAAATTGGAGAATTAAAAGGACTGTGAGTGTTGATAATTACTCTGTGATCTTTTAATTTTTAAATCACTGGTTTAATGCCTTCCTTAGCACCAGATGGCAGAGGGTATTGTTTTACACAAGTGATTTGACTGAATGGTAGGGAAGGTGCAATTTGGAGCAGTCCGATATTAAGGCGAGGAGCTCCAAAAGACCACAAAAAACCGTCTGGGTCTTCCCACTGTTTTCCTGCAAGTACATCCAGTCCTAGCAAACTGTCTGGGATATCTTCAACAACCATTTGAATAACTATTGGGCTGTCATCCCCAGGCAATGTGAGTTTTACTAAAGTAATGTTCATAGGCTCTGCAATCCCTAGAGCATTTATAACACAGCATCATCTTTTGCTGGGGATCACCCCACACTTTTGAGCATCTTCATTTTTTAAAGCACTTATGTCCTGGTTTGAAAGGACAGGTGTCTGCCAGTAAGGGCAGAAGTTTCCCTTTGGAATAGAGACTTTGGTTCCACTCCCCCCCACCAAGTATTTTAATTGTTTGAATCAAGGACTCTGAGGCAGAGATAAGGGGGTGGGAATAACAGCTCTTTTACTAATATATCTAACTGTACAAACAGAAAACAATAACAGTTAATATTGCTAACAGAATGAAATAGATAACTCGGTGTCAGTCCCTTTAGATCCAAGCACGCTGTCTCTGTGCTTAGTCCACAGCCCGGATTTGCCGAAGGGCAGGCGGGAACGGAGGCAGGAGGGAGGGGGGTGGGGCGGCAGCAGCCACGCCGGTCCCGGGCGGGAACGGGCTGGAGCGGCGGCTCCTCGCTCACCGTGTGTGTCCGGGGGATCAGCTGTGTCCGCAGAGGCAGGAGGCTGGAACGGGGCAGATGCAGGGCAGGTGATCGCAGAGGGTCTGGCTCTCCTGTGCTCCGAACGCGTGGCTGAAGATCCCCGGGCGTCCTCCTCCCAGCTCGCTGGAAACATGAGTGCCCTCCCGGAAGCCTCAGAGGCCCCTCCGGGAGCCATTCCCACCCACCCCCTTTTGTCTGGACCCATCAGATATCCTGGGTGTAGCCCGGCCAGCTCCATTGGCATGATAATGGGAAAAATTCTTTCAATTGACACAGTAACAGAAAAAACACTCAACCCCCAACAACTTATTTGAGCCCTGGTGTCAACAACGAAAATTACTAGTACACGTTTGGGCCCAACTATTGCAGTAATCAGTAGGTCACTTTTTTTTGGCTCTTTTGTGAGCTTTCTTAAAAACATGTAATCTCCGTCCCTGCACCCACTGATTAGAGACAGAGTTTCTAGTTTAAATTAGACTGATTTGTTTTATTTTCCTGAAGCTGAGGCAGAAGTTGCTGTGTTTCACATGATTTATTACCTGCCAGTGGTTGTGGTTGCAATGCTTCATTGCCTGGTACTTGTGCAAGGGAAAGTTTTGGCTTATTGCCTGAAGGTTGTAAGTAAGATGTCTTTAGTATTACAGGATTGGGATAGCGGCAGTTGGAAATTATTTTGGCTAATTTATCATGTGACAAGCTGTCCATGACTTCTCGTGGAACTCCCCTTTTTAGTCCTAAAGACCAGAGTTTCTGGTGACTGGCATGATTGTTGTGGACTGGTTTCCCCCTTTCTGGCTTTTCATTAGGGAAGGCAATATGTCTGAGCCCTCTAGTTTTCTCGGGCTTGTCTTCTAGAAGTTTGACTGGCCCATATTTTCTATTATAATTAATCAATTCCTCTGTGACTTCCCCCCATGTCCATACTTTAGTATCAGGGTACCTGCTTGAAGGTTGTGTAGGAGTCGTAGGAGGCGTAAAGCCAGTGGTTTCAGTAAAACCAGTTTGACTGCCTGAACATTGGTGCCCAAGAAATCTATCAAGCCTGTCTATAGGGGTTATAGATGCTATAGTTTTTTGAAGAAGGATTGCTGTAGGTTTCAGAGATTCAGGGAAACCCCGAATTAAAGGTGTCATCATTTCAGGCTTTACAGGTAATAGCATTGGTGACTCATAGCGAGGGTTTAGTATTCGTTCATGTATCATTTGCAAACAGGCAGATTTATGAATGTTTTCTAAGAGTTGGTCTGGGGTGCCAGTTATGGCTAGAGGATCACCTCTTTCTAGGGGGCTAAGTCCCCCAGCCCAGTAGGCTGCACGCTGTGTCAGAGACCATGGAACACGAGCATTTCCAGTTGTTAAGAAAACTCCAGGCCCCCAGTACCCACTGGCTTCTTGTTCACTTAATTTAATTCGATCTCCTCCAGTGAGTGAAAGTCTAAAAACATACTCGGTCTCAGATTCTTGGGGGAGACGTGAGTATTCTTTAATTTGGCCAATTCAGTAGCAGTGGATGGTATTTCTTTGGAGGTTATGTGGGGGTCAAAATCCTCGTCATTCAGATATCTATATTCCATTTTAACGAGAGGTCTCATTTTAGAGCAGCAATTTTCCCCACAATTTTGTATGTGTACTAATTCCCTCTGTGGGTATATCTGCTTTATGTGATATGTTTCCTTTTCTTCTGTTTCATTAGGAGTATCTGCATGTTGTGAGGCATGTGATAGTTGTAGCAAATAGTTGTGGTTCCTTTCCTTTTCTAGTTGGTTTTGCAGAGTTTCTATCTCATTTGTTTTCTCCTGTAATAGGTTTTGCAAAGCTTCCACCAGGTTTTGCAAGGAGTCTATCACTGCATTTTCCTCACTCACTCGTTTAAAACGAGATTTTACAGCAGCTGAAAGACAAGCGCCTAGAACTGAGCAAAGTGTGGTTTTATTTTTCTTGCTCAGTTTGAATTTTGTTTCACGTTGCAAAGAATGTATCCAATCAATCACATTTTCTAAATTAAACCAATTACTGTGTGCCCAGTCTTCCCCCCCTTGGGAGGGTCTGGCATTACACTTAGCTAGTAAAGCGTAAAATGCAGCTTTATCATTTTCAGACATTTTTACGAAGGGACCAAAACCACTCTCAGGAAGACACACTTAAAATTACACTAAAAAACACAGCTGAAACTGTGAATCCCTTCTCTTCCCTGGAGCGAGTGAAGAGACACACTACTTGGGAGGTACTAACTTAACTACAAAAACCATTTGTCTCTTCACAATCCCAAGTAGTCAAATACAATTAATAATTATACAAAAACTGTAACCTTTGAGTTATGATTATGTGCAAGGGGGGAAAATCCACTTCAGGGAGGTGAACACTTGTCACCCAGACTTCTGCTGGGGACAACTCCCTCTCCTCCCTGGGTGGCTGAGGGGACCAAACTGCTTGGGAGGATCTCTTTAGTTGCACAATGGTTGTCTCCTCAACTACACCAAGCAGCTAAACAACAAAAAACACAAGTCCCATCTTTTGCTCAGTTGAGATCCTTTCAAAAAATTCTCCAATAACTGAAATGGAGTTGATTATCCACCTGGGTCTGTGTGCAGATTGCGGGAAGAACCCAATACCACCTCCCTTGCTTTCTAACACTGTTCAGTCCTTACGGCACTGACAGGCTAGGTGCGGCTCAAATGGCACAGGTCTTCCCCTGGTACAAAGTGCACAGAAACCCCAACTCCTCCAGTATCGGGAATCCAATTGCCAACTACGCCAAATAATGTCATGATCCACCCAACATGTGCGGGAGTTGTGACTCGTTCTTTTATGGATCTCAGAGAGCAAAAGACACAGCAGGGGACAAAACCAGTTTACGTCTGTTGCCGTCTGGGGAGATCTCAGGGGTCTCCTCTGAGAAAGACACTTTTATAGTCCTTTCCCAAAGCGAGTGGCTTCTGGCCAAAAGATGGGAAGATTTATGGACTATTGTATGTGGAGCTTGTTACGCTGAGGAAGAGGTGGAAACAGGACGTTTCAAGGCACACCAAACCATCTTTGTTGACATGAACACACACAGGGTAGCCCATACCAAACCAGTCCATTGTTCTTCTATCTGTGGGAGCTTTGTTGAGTCAGCGCCCCGTGACTAGTTTTCATGAGAAACCAGTCCTGGTAGGCATCACCTGCGGAACAGTCACTTGGCGTTCCTCCCATCCCTGGCCAGCGCAGGCCTCAGGCGAGGGTCGTTGGGCAGAAACAGACGAGAGGCTCACACGGACTCTCACACAGTCCCAGCAGGTCTTGTCTGTCCCCACGATGAGCAGCCAGGGAGTGGAGGTTCTCCAGGTAGATCCCGGTGGTGCACCAGAGACATCCACACCCCGGTCTGATCTCACAGCCATAGATCTCCTGGCTGGCTCACCAAATGAATGGAAGAAAGGACTCCCCAGCTAATGACAGAAAGTGGTATGTTTATTGATAGCACCAGGCAGCACATGGACAGTAACATCCCAAAGATGTGTGCAAAATTCACAGATTCTCTGGCTCTCAGTTTATTCACAAGAATCTTACATATTCATAGAATTACCCAATATGCCTCTACATATGTATTAACTAACCTCGCCTAACCTCATTTCATATTAACATGAGCTCAGAATCCTTTTGTGCTTGTGCAGTCCTTTGTTCAAAATGGGTCAGTGGGTCCTGAAATGGGTTAGTGATCTTCTAAGATGAAATCAGGGATGTCTTCCTCACGGTAAACTTTCCATCTTTGTCTTGTTGGCAGGCTCTCTGGTCCCTTGGCCACAGTCCAAACTCCCCAGTCAGTTTCTGACTGGTTTTGGGGCCCAGGTGCAGTTATGGTTTTTTCACGTTTACAATGCCCTATCCTCCCATCCTGCTTCTACAAATACAATAAAGTCAAGCAAATGATTTATTGTCTTAGCTCTAACTAGTTCCATCTGCTAATATTTAGCCCTTCTACTCGGGTTCTATTCCTCTTGCTAAACTCTTAATTAATATATATTCCTTTTATCCTTCTAACTATACTCTTAACCCTTTTAATTCTTCCAGACCCTTGATTCACCCTGACCTCTCCCCCCATCCCACTGCCCCTCCAGGAGCCCGACGTGGCCAAACACGCCTGGGGACACCTCAGACACGAGACACAGAGTGGGAAATGAGTCCTGGGAGGTAGAGCCAGGCTCCATTCCTGCAGTCATTCCCTGCTGAAAGAGAACATCCATGAGATTCCAGCAAGGATCACACACTGGGATTAACCCCAGGATCCATCCTGGGATCCACACGGAGGGGATCCAGAGCTGGATCCACCACTGGTACTCACTGGCTGTAATGATGTATCCCTTCCCGTCCTTTTTCCCTGTGGAAAAACAGTGGGATCAGAGTCGGTGGCACAGGATTCCCAGAACGGTGCTGGGTGGATCTGTGCCCCTCCCTGATCCCCATCCCGTGTGTTACCGGATTGGCGCTTCCAGACGACAAATCCAATGAGGACAATGAGGATGATGATGGCAACAATGGACACAGCGACCACCACGGTGAGATTCCCACCAGATGTCGGCTCTGGGAATCGAGGGATGGTGAGGAGGGGGAGGGGAATCCCCATCTGGGAATTCCAACTCCCCAATTCCAAAATTCCACATTCCCAGCCTCACCCCAAGCGAAGATTCTGGGCTCCAACATTCCGGGATGCTCCACCCGGCACCGGTACTGCTCCCGCTCCTCCGGCCGCGCCTCGATCCTGGCCCAGGTGTGGAAGGTGCCGTCGCTGTTGGGAACGACCCCGCCCCACTCCGTCTCCTGATCCCGGATTTCATCCCCCTTCATCCAGTTGACTGCGATGGCCTTGGGGTAGAATCCGTACACGTGGCAGGACAAGATCAGCATCCCGTGTTCCTCTTTTCCGGACACATGGACATCAGGGGGCTCTGGAATGGGATAACGGTCAATGACATCCATGGAATTCCATGGGAATGGGATGGGGGTGAGATCTGCCTATGGATTTCCATAGGAATGGGATGGGGGTGAGATTTGCCCATGGAATCCCCACAGGAATTAACCTGTTCCCAAGTCCTCCATTCCCAAATCCCACATTCCCACATGACTTCTGCTCCCACCTTTGCGGTCCAGCTCCTTCTGCCCATATCTGACGTATTTCTGGAGCCACTCCGGGCATTCGTGCTCCAGGTAATTTGCAAAACCCTCAGCCACATTCTGATCTTCCCAGCGCCTCCTGGTGACCTCAGCAGCGCTGTCGGCTGCCACCAATCTCCTGGATTCCAGGTCAAAGGAGATGAAATCCCACCCGTCGTAGCTGTACAGGCGGGATCCACGGATGCTCCCATCAGACAGGAGGTCACAGCCAGCAACTCGCAACCACGTGTGGAGACCTGGGGGGATTGTACCCACAGAGACCCATGGAATTGTGTCCCAACCCCACAGAGCCCCATTCCAGTGCTATGGAGCACCAGGGTCTGATAAAGACCCAGAGAGCCTCATCCCAGCCCCACAGATCCCCATCCCAACCCCCTGGATCCCATCCCAGCCCCATGGATCCCATCCCATCCCATGCAGGACAAGATATCCCATCCCAGCCTAATGGATCCCCATCTCAGCCCCTTGGCGGCCTGTGATCCATATCCAAGCCCTATAAATCCCATTCACGCACTATAGATCCCCACTCCAGCCCCACAGATCCCATCCCAACCCCATAGATCCCATCCCAACCCCACAGATCCCACCCCAACCCATGCATCCACATCCCAGCCCCACAGATCCCCCCACTCACCCCTGCTCTGGTTGTACCGGTTCCGCAGTATCTCCAGGTTTCTAGCAGCCACGTGCTGTTTCCCCACATAGATCTGGGTGTTCCCATCCCAATATTCCGGCTCTGCTCCGTCCTTCATCCACTGTGTCAGCGGCTCCATCCGGCCCCGCTCGCTGTCGTAGCGTGTGAAGGGGATCCCATCCAGGTACCCAATGGCCATGAACTGGGGGATCCCCGGGCTGGGCTCTGACACTGCCATGCGCAGGTAGCGCAGGGAGTGGAGAACTGGGGGGACACAGAGATTTGGGGGGGTTGAGGGTCATGGATCAATGAAAGGGGAACTGGGAAAGTGGAAAAGGGGTGCATGGTGTCCCAGTGCCCAGGAATAGGGGCTCAGGAAACTCTCAGTGCCAATGAAAGGGGGTACAAGACCGGGAGAGGTGGGATGGGTGTTCCAGGGAGTCCAGGGCTCCCCAGTGCCAAGGAAAGAGGGGTCACAAGGTGGGGAGACCCGGGATGGCTGGAATGGGGGGCTCAGGGGTCCTTGATGCAGATGAAAAGGGCAGCTGGGGGCTGAGAAAAGCAGGAATGGGGGTCCAGAGGGTCTCAGAGTCAAGGAAAATGTGGGTCTGGAGCTGGGGAAGGCGGGATGGATGGGAAAGGGGGTGCAGGGGGGGATTGGTATTGGATAAGGTAGTGCAGGGGGGGCTCCCAGTACACGGGACTGGAAATTCAGGGGGTCCCAGAGCCCAGAATCCCCCCCTGAGACCCTCCACGATACCCCAGGGACCCTCCCAGACGAACAGCGGGTGGAGAACTGGCAGGATGCAGAGTTTGGGGGGACAAGGAGCGGAACGGCGAGAGCCAGGAAGGGTCCAAGGTTCAAGGAAGGGACTGGGAGAGGCGGGATGGGGGATCTAGGGGGTCCCTGTGCCCAGGAAAGGGGCTCCAGGGGTCCCCGGTGTTGAGGGAAAGGGGGGGCTGGGACTGGGAGAGGCGAACGGATCCCGGAGGCGCAGCCTGGGAGACGAGAAAGAGACCGAGGTAGTGCGGTGGGGGAGGGGACGGGGGAAAAGGGGAATTCCAGGGAGTTCATCTGGATCCCGTTGGATCCCCGCTGAGACCCCTCCTGAGATCCCTGGGACCCTCTGGGACCCCGTTTCAGGAAGCGCCGGGAGTGGAAAACGGGGGGGACACGGAAAGTTGGGAGGTTCGTGGGGGTCCAAAGGTCTAGGAAAAGGGCGGGACTCGGGTCTGGGAAAAGAGAGATGCCCGAAAAGGGGGTGCAGGGGGGCCCCAGGCCTAAAAAGGGAGATTCGGGGGTGGCCCAGTGCCCGGGAATGGGGGCTCAAGGGGGTCCTTCTGCTGGAAGAGGTGATGGAGAGGTAACAGGACCCAAGATGAAGGTTCAAGGGTTTCTCCGTGCCCGGGAATCAAGGTTTAGAAAATTCCCAGTGCCCGGAAATGGAAGTTCAGGGGGGTCCCGGTTTCGGGGGTCCCACTCACCTTTCGTCGCGCCCCCCGGGTCCCCCAGGAGCCCCAAGAGCAGCCCCAGCCCCAGCGCTGGAGCCATCGCGCTGCTCCGCTGCGATCCCGCTCCCAGAACTGGCCCCGCCCCCAGAGCCGCCTCCGGCCCCGCCATTGGCGCCGCTATTTCCTGCCCGCCAATGGAAACTCAAAGTATCTTAGTGACGTCACCGGTAGCTGGGTAGATCCCGGCCTCTCGGGTTGGGACGCGGAAGCGAAAGTGACCGAGGCAGCGCGGTGGGGGAGTGGACGAGGGAATTGCAGAGAATTTCTCTGGATCCCTCTAGGTCCCTCTGAGAAACACCTGGGACTCTCTGGGAGACGGCAAGGGTGCAGGGTTCAAGGAAGGGACCGGGAGAGGCGGGATGGGGGATCCAGGGGGTCCCTGTGCCCATGAAAGGGGCTCCAGGGGTCCCCTGTGTTGAGAAAAGTGGGATCTGGGAGCTGGGAAAGGCAGGAACGGGGATCCAGGGGGTCCCTGGGCCACGGGAAAGGGGGTATGGGGCTGGGAGGGGCGGGCGGATCCCGGGGACGCGGTTTGGGAGACGCGAAAGCGAGACGGGAGTAAAGGGGAATTCCAGGGAATTCATCTGGATCCCACTGGATCTCCGCTGAGACCCCCTGGGACCCCCTCCCAGGAAGCGCCGGGAATGGATAACTCGGGGAATGCAGAAATTTGGGAGATCTGGGAGTTCAAGAGCCGAGGAAAAGGGCGGTACTGGGGTGTGGGGATGGCCGGGAATGGGGATGCAGGGGGGTCCCAGAGCACTGACGGGGCTGCGGGGGGATCCCAGGCCCGGATTAGGGGGTGCAGGGGGGTCCCGGTGCTAAGGAAGGGAGTATGGGGGAGTCCCCGTGCCCAAAAATGGGGGTTCAGGGATTCCCGTGCTGGGGAATGTGTGTTAAAGGGGAGTTTCCTTCCCGGAATTCGGGGCTCAAGGGCGTTCTGCTGCCCGAAAATGGGGGTTCAAGGTGTGCTGGTGAGCAGAAAATGGGGGTACAGGGGGGTCTCCATGCCAGATAAGGGGGTACTTTGGTGTGGCCGCTGCTGGGGAGGGGGATTGAGGGGGGGTCACAGGACCCAAAATGGAGATTTCGGGGGTTTCCGTGCCCGCGAATGGAGGGTTGGGGGGTTCCCGGTGCCCGGAAATGGAAGTTCAGGGAGGTCCCGGTGCCCGGGAATTGCGGTTCAGGGGGGTCCCGGTTTCGGGGGTCCCACTCACCTTTCGTCGCATCCCCCGGGTCCCCCAGGAGCCCCAAGAGCAGCCCCAGGCCCAGCGCTGGAGCCATCGCGCTGCTCAGCTGCGATCCCGCTCCCAGAACTGGCCCCGCCCCCAGTGCTGGCCCCGCCCCCAGAGCCGCCTCCGGCCCCGCCATTGGCGCCGCTATTTCCTGCCCGCCAATGGAAACTCAAAGTGTCAGTGACGTCACGGGTAGCTGGGTAGATCCCGGTCTCTCGGGTTGGGACGCGGAAGCGAAAGTGACCGAGGCAGCGCGGTGGGGGAGGGGAAAAGGGGGATTTACAGAGAATTCCTCTGGATCCCCGCTGCGACCCCCCTGGAGCCCTCTGAGAAACACCTGGGACCCCCTGGGACCGCCCTGAAGAAAGCGCCGGGACTGGAGAACTGGGGGGACGCGGAAATTTGGGAGATCTGGGGGTGATTCCCCATGCTGCCATAATGACTACTTTTATATGTTGCTATCCATGGTGCCACAATGGCACCTTGGTTCTCTTAGGCTCCGGGGTGTGCCAATTCCCCTTTGGTTTCTGTGGTCCATTGGTGTCACAATGGCATTTTGGTTCCACGAGACTCCATGATGTCAAAATGGCCCCATGACTTTTTTAGGCCCCAAGGTAACACCATGGCCCCTTGCTTCTCTTAGACCTCATGGTGTAACAATGGCCCTTGGTTTCAATAGTTTCCATGGTGTCTACATCACCCCTCGGTTCTTAGAGGCCCCATGGTTCCAGAATGGCCCCTTGGTTCTATGAGGCACCAAAGTGTCACAATGGCCATTTGATTCCATGAGGTTCTATGTGTTTCTAGGTGTTACAAGGGCCCCTTGCTTCTATGAGCCCCCATGGGTCACAATGGACCTTTGGCTCTGTTAGGCACCATGGTGTCACAACACAACCTTAATTCTATGAGACCCCATGGTGTCACCATGGCCCCTTCGTTCTATTAGGCCCCATGGTGTTAATAATTGCCCCTTGGTTCTATGATCTCCCATGGTGTTCAAAATGGGCCATTGGTTCCATGAGCCCGGTTTGGGTCACAATGGCACTTTGGTTCTGTTTGGGTCCATGTTGTCAAAATGACCAATTTGATCAGACATACCAGATGGTGCCACAACATGGTTCTGTGAGGTCCCATGGTGTCACATTGGTCCCTTGGTTTTATGAGGCCATGATGTCAAAATGGCTCCTTAGTTTTGTTAAGTTCCAAGGTGTCACAATGGCACCTTGGTTCTGTATGGCCCCATGGTGTCATCATAGACCATTGTTCCAAGAGGCTCCATGATGTCAAAAT
The DNA here is from genome assembly GCF_903797595.1 of Erithacus rubecula. NCBI lineage: Eukaryota > Metazoa > Chordata > Aves > Passeriformes > Muscicapidae > Erithacus > Erithacus rubecula. The sequence goes on from NW_027636145.1 coordinate 249,042, forward strand.
GGCCGCTTGGTTCCATGAGGTCCCATACTGACGCAATGGAACCTGGGATCTATGAGACACCATGGTGTCACAATGACCTATTGATACCATGAGGTCCAATGGTGTCTCAATAGACCATTGGTTCTATGAGCCTTCACGGTGTCACAATGGCCCTTTGGCTCTGTTAGGTCCCATGGTGTCACAATACACCCTTGGGTCTATTAGGCGCCAGGTGTCACAATGACCCCTTGGTTTTCTGAGGACCTATGGTGTCACAATGGACCCTTGGTTCCATGAAGTCACATGGTGTCACAATGGGCCCTGGGTTCTGGTGGACACCATGGTGTGATTATGATCCCTTAGTTCTGTCAGACCCCATGGTGTCAAAAGGACCATTGATACCATGCAACATAATGGTGTCACAACAGCCACTTGGTTCTGTTAGGCCCCATGGTGCCACAACCACCACTTTTTTCTCTTAGGACCCATGGTGTCACAATGGCTTCTTGGTTCTCATAGGCCTGACGGTGTCACAATTCCCTTTTGTTTTTTGAGGTCCATTGGTGTCACAAGGGCATTTTGGTTTTACAAGGTTCCATGATGTCAAAATGTCCCCTTGTTTCTATTTGTTCGTATGGTGTTCAAATTGGCTCGGTTGTTCTATGAGCACCCATGGTGTTCAAAATGGTCCCTTGGTGCTATGAGGCCCTGTGGTGTCACAATGGCCCCTTCGTTCCGTGAGGCCTGATGGAGTCACAGCGGCCCCTTCGTACTGTTAAGCACCATGGCGTGGCAAATGACACTTGGTTCCATGAGATCCCATGTTTTTACAATGGCCCCTTGGTGTAATGAGCTCCCATAATGTCACAACAGCCCCATTGTTCTGTTAGGCCCAATGGTGTCACAATACATCCTTATGACATTATGCCCCAGGGCATAGAATGGTCCCCTTGGTCCTTTTAGACCCCACAGTGTTCAAAATGGCACGTTGGTGTCATGAGGCCCTACGGTGTCACAACAGCACTGTGGTCCAGTCAGGCTCCATGGTGTCACAATGGTCCCTTGGTTCTGGGAGGCCCCATGATGTCATAATGGCCCCTTGATTCTGGTGGACACCGTGGTGTGGAAATGGCCACTTTGTCTGTTAGGCTCTATGGTGTGACCCAAACCCCTTGCTTCTTTTATGCCCCATGGTGTCACAATTTCCCATCTGTTAAGACCCATGGTGTAACTATGGCCCCTTGGTTCTGTTAGGCCCCATGGCGTTAATAATTGCCCCTTGGTTCTGTGAGCTCGTATGGTGTTCAAAATGGCCCTTTGGTGCCATGAGGCTACTTGGTGTCACAACGGACCTTGATTCTGTTTGAGTCCATGTTGCAACAATGACCACTTAGATCAGATATGCCACATGGTGTCACAATGGACCCATGGTTCTGTGAGGTCCCATGGTGTTATAATGGCCCCTGAGTTCTATGAGCCCTCATATGTCACAATGGACACTTGGTCCTGTTAGGCCCACTGGTGTCACAATACACCTTTGATTCAATGAGGTCCCATGGTGTCAAAATGGCCCCTTGGTTCACTGAGGCCCCGTCATGTCATGATGGCCCCTTGGTTCCATGAAGTCCCATGGTGTCACAACAGCTCATTGGTTCTATGAGGTCCCATCGGGTCACAATGGTATCTTGGTTCTATGAGGCCCGTGTTGTCAGAACGGCCCCTTTATTCTGTTAGGCCCCATGGTGTCACAATGGAACATTGGTTCCAGGCAGCACATTGGTGTCACATTTGTCACATGGTTCTATTAGGCCCCATCGTATCTAAATGGCCCATTGTTTTCATATAGCACAATGGGGTCACAATGGCTACTGGGTTTCCTTAGGCCCTATGGTACTCCCAATAGACCCTTGGTTCTTTTAGGACATATGGTGTCACCATTTTCCCTTGGTTTTGTTAGGACTCATTGTGTCATGATGGACCCTTGGTTCCATAAGGCACGATGGAGTTACAATGGCCCATTCGTTCTGTTTGGCCTCATGGTGTTACAATTTCTCCTTGGTTCTGTTAGGATCCATGTTGTCACAATGGCCCCTCGGTTCAGATAGGCCACATGGTGTCACAGTGGATCTGTGATTCACTGAGGTCTCATGCTGTTACCATGGCCCCTTGGTTCTATGATTGCCATATGCCACAATGGACCCTTGGTTCTATGAGGCCCCATGGTGTCACAATGCACTCTGGGTTCTATGAGGACCCATGGTCAAAATGGCCTCTTGCTTCTCTACGGTCCCATGGTGTCACAATGGCCTCTTGGTTCTGTTAGGCACCCTTGGTTTCAAAATGGCCCCTTGGTGCCATGGGGCCCTATAGTATCAGAATGGCACCTTGCTTCTGTTAGGTTCCATGGTGTCACAATGGACCCTTGGTTCAGATAGGCTGCATGGTGTCACAATGGGCCCTTTGTTCTCTTAGGCTCCATGGTCTCACAATAGCCCATTGGTTCCAGTGGACAACATTGAGTAACAATGGCACCTTGGCCTGTTTGGTCCCATGGTCTCACAATGGCTCTTGGTTCCATGAAGTGCCATGGTGGCACAATGGCCCCTTGGTTCTGTTAGACTCCATGGTGTGTCAATACCCCCTTGGTTCTATGAGGCCCCTTGGTGTCACAATCCCACCTTGATTATCAGAGGACTCATGGGGACACAAAATCCGCTTTGCTGTATTAGGCCCCATGGTGTTCAAAATGGTCCCTTGGTGCCATGAGGCACCATGGTTTCAAGAAAGCCCCTTGGTCCCATTATGCCCCATGGGTTTACAATCTCCCCTCAGTTGTGTTAGGACCCACAGTGTCACCATGGCCTCTCGGTTCTTTTAGGCCCCATGGTGTTCAAATTGGTTCTTGGTTCTATGAGTTCCTATAGTGTTCAAATTGGCCCCTTGGTGCCACGAGCCATCTGGGTGTCACAATGGCACCTTGGTTCTATGAGGCAAAATGTGTCAATTTGGCCCATTGGTTCCACGAGGTCCCATGATGTTTAAATGTCCCCTTGGTTCTACGAGGCCTCATGGTGTTACAAAGCCCCCTTGGTTCCATGAGCCTCCATGTGTCACAAGGAACCCTTGGTTTCATTAGGCTCCAGGGTGTCTAAATCACCCTTTGGTTCTTTGAGACCTCATGGTGTCACAATATCCCCTTGGTTCCCAGAGGTCCCATAGTTTTACAATGGCCTCTTGGTTCTATGAGGCCCCATGGTGTCACAAAGGCCCTTTGGTTGTGTTAGGCCCCATGATGTCACAATGGACCATTGGTTTCATACGGCACAATGGTGTCACAACAGCCCCTGGGTTCTGTTAGGCCACATGGTTTTGCAAAACACCATTGCATCCATTATGCTCCATGGTGTCACAATTTCCCCTTGGTTCTATTAGCACCCATGATGTCACAATGGCCCTTTGGTTCTTATATGTCCCATTGTGTTCAAAATGATTCCTTGGTGCCATGATGCCCCATGGTGTCACAATGGCTCCTTGGTTCCATTATGCCCCATGGTGTAACAATTTCCCACAGTTTTTTTAGGACCCTTGGGGTCACAATGGCCGATTGATTCTATTAGGCTCCGTGGTGTTTAAAATGGCCCCTTGGTTCTATGAGCTTCCATGGTGTTCAAAATGGACCCTTGCTGCCATGAGGTCCCATGGTGTCACAATGGTCCCTTGGTTCTATGAGGCCTTGTTGTGCCAGAGTGGCCCCTTTATAATGTTAAGCCCCCAGGTGTCACAATAGACCATTGGTTCCAGATGGCACAATGGTGTCACAATGCTCCCTGGGTTCTGTTAGGCCACATGGGGGTCACAATTGACCCTTGGTTTCATGAGGCCCCATGGTGTCACAATGGCCGTTTATTGTATTAGGCTGCATGGTGTCACAATGGACCCTTGGGTTCCATTAGAGTCCATAGTGTCACAGTGCACCCTTGCTTCTATGATGCCTCATTTTGTTTAAAGGGTCCCTTGGGTATCAAAGGGCGCATGAAGTCACAATGGTCCTTTGGTTCCCTGAGGTCCCCTGGTGTCACAATGGCCCCTTGGTTCTGTTAGGCTCCGTGTTGTCACACTGGTCCCTTGGTTCAAATGGGCTGCATGGTGTCACAATGATGCCTTGGTTCCGGTGGACACCATGGTATGACAATGGACCCTTCATATCTTAGGCCCTATGGTGTCACCAAAGCCTCTTGGTTCCATTATGCCCCATGGTGTCACAATTTCCCCTCAGTTCTTTTAGGACCCATGGTGTCACCATGGCCAGTTGGTTTTATTAGGCCCTTTTGTGTTCAAATGGCTCCTTGGCTCAACGAGGCCCCATGGTGGTACAATGGCCCTTTGGTTCTGTGAGGCCCCATGGTGGCACAATGTTGCCTGCATTCTGTTCATCCCCATGCAGTCACGACGGCCCTTCGTTCTATGAGGCCCCATGGTGTCACTATGACATCTTGATTCTGTCAGGCCAAATGGTGCCACAATATGCCCTTGGTTCTGATATGATCCACGATGTCACCATGGACATTTGGTGCCATGATGCCCCATGGTGTAACCATGTAGTCTTAGTTCACTAAGGGCCTATGGTGTTACATTGTCCTCTAGATTCTGTGAGCCTCAATGGTGTCACAAAAGCTCCTTGTTTCTGCTAGGGCCCATGGGGTCATAATGTACCTTTGGTTCCATTTGTCACAATGGTGTCCCAATGGCCCCTTGGTTCTCTTAGGCTCCATGGTGTCACACTGTCCCTTGGTGCCATTAGACTCCCTGGTGTCACAATGGCCCCTTGGTGAACTTTGGCTCTATGGTGTCAAAATGGCCCCTTGGTTCTGTTAGACCCAATGGTGTTATAATGGCCCCTTGTTCCTGCTAGTCTTCATGGTGTCACAATGGCCCCTTGGTGCCATGAGTCCCATGGTGCCATGATGGGCCCTTGGTTCTGTGAAGCCTTATGGTGTCACAATGGACATTGGTTTCATGAGACACAGTGGTGTCACAATGGCCCCTTGATCCCATGAGATCCTTATGGTGTCTGAAGGCCCCTTGGTTCCTTTGGGCCCTGATGATGTCACAATGCCCCTTTCTTCTCTGAGGCCCCACGGTGTCACAATGGCCATTAGGTTCTAAGAGTCCGTGTAATGGTTCTGAAAGCAAAACTAGTGAGAGACTCCATATCAGAAATCCAATTCAATACGAAAAAGGAGAAAATACATGCAGTAGTACAAAAGAAACCACTGACCTTGTCAAAACACAATCTGACACCCTATTACTTAGAGTGGTGGTAGCAGTCCAGATGAAGTGGTCTTGAAGCCGTGATCCTATAGAAGTTCTAGGAGCTCTTGTTCTTTGGAAACCAGTGGCTAAGGGCTGCTTTGGTGTTCCAAATCTCAGATTTTATCTAGGTAGGAAACGCTTGGCTTCTTCCCCTGGGTGGAACTCCTAACAATGGGATGATGCAATTTTATCAGTCATGCAGCGGGACCCAAAGGCCCATTTACAGAAGATATCTTCCTGGAGGAAGGATGGGTCAAGGGAAAGATAAAGAACATTTCCCCATCTGGTTTTTAACAGCAGCCATATCAGCAGAGGATATCTCCCACAGAGATGAGAACCACTGCCCCACCTGGCTTCAGCAGATAGTGATAGCATACATACTTTTGGGCATATCTTTACATTGTAGGTAAGATATATAGGACATAATCCACCCTTATTCTATTACAATCTATATCATACCCAAACCAATACCCTCTTATATATACATATATACATATGTGTGTGTGTGTGTGTATATATATATATGTTGAGTGTTGGGGTTTGTTCCCTTATGGTCCCAGCTTGAAGAATTTTTTTCCATTATTATGCTAAGGAAGCCTGCAGGGTTACACCCAGGCTCTTTCAGGGCTGGAGACAAAGGGGTAGATGGGGGCTGGCTTCCAGGGCTTTTCACGCTCCGGCAGGGTCTGGGTGAAGTGAGGACTGCCGGTTTCCAGCCCACGCCGTCCGAACGCCGGGGAAGCCAGGCTCTGCTGTGGGACACTGCCCTGCATCTGCTCCGCTCCAGCCTCCTGCCACTGTGGAGGAACAGCTCTCCACTCACCGTTGGAATCCTGGTGGTCAGCTGTGGTCTCAGTGGTAGGAGGCTACCCCTTTATCTGTGTCTGAGAGTTGCTGATTCAAAAATTATAATTATTGGGAGGGAGAGGACTTACATTCTCTATTTCAAAGATGAGCTTCTGCCTTTATTGGCAGACACCTGTCCTTCAAACCAAGACAGATTTTGGTGACCCAGACATGGGGCAGAGGGCATTGAGAGGAGGGTTAAGACAGGAATACCAGCTCTTGAGTTACGTAAGATTTTGTGTGCTAAGTGGCAACATGTTGTCCAGTTTAATCTGGCTTGGGTTCCATGTGATCACAGGTATCTCTCTCCCATTTGCACAACCTTATTTGAACATGGACCCCGTCAACAAAATAACTGTAGCTATTATCCGATTCATTTGGTGGGTTGATTATGTCAGGAATTCAGGCTTTTTTACATTTTTCTGGAAAGTGGCCATATGGATCCAGAGCTGTCATACTTTACCTGTGTTTCTGGGTTTACTTCAATAATGGTACCTACTGTGAGAAAGTGAATTCAGAGGAAATCTTCTCCCAACCCATTACCCAGTTTCTTGAGGCTTCCCCACCAGTTTTCAAGGAGTTCAGATCCATTTTAAATGCTAATGATATCATACAGCAGCTGGCGTTGCTTATTTGCCTGTTCTATTTAGTATTTAGAGATAAGGGAATATTGGCCTCAATGACAACCTTGATACCTACCTGAGGGAACAGAGGGGCTGCCCCAGAGCCTGACCATACCCCAGGGACTAGGGATGCTGCCCCAGAGCCTGACCCTGCCCCAGGGACTAGAGATTCTGCCCCAGAGCCTGATCCTGCCCCAGGGACTAGGGGAACCCAATCTGAACCCTTGCACACCTGGCGCTGTCCATCCTGCCACTTCACTCATAGGAACTGGATCTCTCGGGCAGGTCCTTTGACTTTGCTCTTTTTAAGGGTGAAACCAGCTCCCAGCAAAATCTGGATGATCTTCTCTCCTTCCTCAAATACCTCCATTGCTGTGTTCCCCCACACAATGATGTCATCGATGTACTGCAAATGTTCTGGAGCCTCACCCTTCTCCAGTGCAGCCTGGATCAGTCCGTGGCAGATAGTGGGGCTGTGTTTCCACCCCAGGGCCAGTCGGTTCCAGGTGTACTGCACGTCCCCCCAGGTGAAAGCAAACTGAGGCCTGCACTCTGCTGCCAAAGGAATGGAGAAGAATGCATTGGCAATGTCAATGGTGGCAAACCACCTTGCTGCCTTGGACTCCAGCTCGTACTGGAGTTCCAGCATGTCCAGCAAGGCAGCGCTCAGCAATGGAGTCACTTCATTCAATGCCCAATAGTCCACAGTCAGTCTCCATTCTCCATCAGATTTCTGCACAGGCCAGATGGGGCTGTTGAAGGATGAGTGGCTCTTACTGACCACCCCTTGGCTCTCTAGATCACGGATCATCTTGTGGATGGAGATCACAGCATCTCGATTTGTCCGGTACTGCTGGCGGTGCACGGTCATGGTGGCAATTGGCACCTGTTGCTCAGTCACTTTCAGGAGTCCTACTGCAGAGGGGTTTTCTGACAGTCCAGGCAAGGTGTTCAACTGCTTAATGCTCTCTGTCTCTACAGTAGCTATTCCAAAAGCCCACCTGAACCCCTTTGGGTCTTTGTAGTAGCCGTTCCTGAGGAAGTCTATGCCTAGAATGCACGGTGCCCCTGGGCCAGTTACAATTGGATGTTTCTGCCACCCCTTCCCTGTCAGGCTAATCTCAACTTCCAGCAAAGTGAATTCCTGTGATCCCCCCGTCACCCCAACAATGGAAACAGGTACCTTCCCCACATGTTCTGATGATATCAGGGTGCATTGTGAACCAGTATCAACTTGCACTTTATGTTTCTGTGGCTTTGATGTGCCAGGCCATCGCACCCACACTATCCAATAGATCCTGTCATCCCATGCCTCTCCCTGGCTAGAGGCAGGGCCCCTCTAGCCCTGGTTATTATTTCTTTCCTGGGCATACATAGTGGAGGTTCCTTCCAGGGGATCTGACAGATCATCCTCCTTGCTGTAATGCCCTGCACCTTGCTTGTGGGAGGTTGAGGCTACCTTCATTTTAGTGCGGCTCCCTCGGTTAGCATTTCCCTCCCTGAGCTGACGCACCCGTGCTGCCAGGACAGAAGTGGGTTTCCCATCCCATTTTCCCATGTCTTCTCCATGGTCTCGCAGGAAAAACCACAGGTCAGCTCGTGAGGTGTACCCTCTCTCCCTAGCTGGGGAACGTGAAGCTCTGACTTGGGGGCCTGTGACTCGTACTACTGCTACGCTGATCTTCCTCACCTCCTCAATTCTCTCCATCATCTCCTCGCTCATATCCCTCATCCTATCTTCGACCTGTTGGAGGTCCCTGGCCACGGCAGAGACATTGGCCTGCATTGGGCCATTCATCATGCTCTCGAAATTTCTGAGTTGTTGGCAACAGAACACACTGTCTCTGGACTGTTATCGGCATTAATCATTGCTATGTAGGTGATATATTGAGATGGACCCAAGGTTGCCAGATTCCATAACATCTGCCCTGTGCACTTGACCTTGTCAGGGTCATTGTCATGCTGTCCATCCCTCCCAAAGAGTACCTCTAATACTGCTGTCTCTCTCAGCTGCTGGATCCCTTCCTCAAGGGTCTTCCAGCACATCCTACAGTGGTGCCCCTGCATTCTGTCTCTGTGTACAAACTTCTCTCTCACACTCATTAAAAGCCGGTCCCAGAGGGAAAGGAGGCCTTGCTCCCTTATGAATATCTGGTCCACACCTGAATCCTGGGCCAAGGATCCCAAATTCCTGGCCTCAGTTCCATCCAGTTGAACACCTGTTCCCGTAAGGTCCCAGACCCGGAGTAACCAAGTTGTAAAAGGCTCACGGCCCCGCCGAGCAATGTCTTTACGCAGGTTACGGAGACTATCGTATGAGAGGGACTCGGTGACAATCTCAACCTCTGGCTCCCTTGCTGGTTGTGAGGACCCTCCTTGCTGATCCCCATTATCTAAGTGCCTCGTTTTAATCTTAGATTTCCTAGTTTCCACAGGAGCAACTGCTGCTGGCTGTGGCTGCTCCTGTGATCCAGCTGGAACCTGGACAGATACGACATCTACGGGTTCCACTGCAGCACCATCTGACTCTCCCTCTTTAGGGCAGAGGGAGGGTTTCTCACCAGCTGGAGAAAAATACTCCTTCATCATCTGGCTATGCTCTTTCAGCATTTGGCCTATATCCTTCACTAGAGCCCCCACCCACTCTGGATGGCTCATTTCTGCAGTGGGCTGTGGGGCATCATCCCTAGTCCCTGTGGCAGGTATCAGAGTTGTCATCCAAGCCAATATTCCCTTGTTTCTGAATGCTATGTAAAAGAGGCCAATCAGCAACACCAGCCACTGTATAATAACAGTGGCAATTAAAACAGATCTGAAATCCTTGAGAACCAGTGGGGTAGCCTCAAAAAACTGGGTGATGGGTTGGGAAAAAATTTCCCTTGCACTCGTTACCTCACAGTAAGTACCATTACTGAAATAGCCCCAGAAACACGCAGTTAGAGTACGATAGCTCCGGATCCATGCAACTACTTCCCAGAAAAAATTAAAAACCCATGAATTCCTGACATAATCAATCCACCAAACCAATCGGACAATAGCCACAGCAACCTTGGTGAGGGGGCCCAAATTCAAAAAAGGGCTTACAAATGGGAGGGAGATGGCTGTGACCACATGGAACACAAACCAGATTAAACCAGACAATATATTGCCAGTTAAGAGAGCTGTTATTCCTGTCTTAACTCTCAACTCAGTGCCCTCGGGCCCCACGTTGGGCGCCAAAATCTGTCCTGGTTTGAAAGGACAGGTGTCTGCCAGTAAGGGCAGAAGTTTCCCTTTTTGGAATAGAGACTTTGGTTCCACTCCCCTCCCCCAAGTATTATGATTGTTTGAATCAAGGACTCTGAGGCAGAGATAAGGGGGGTGGGAATAACAGCTCTTTTACTAATATATCTAACTATACAAACAGAAAACAATAACAGTTAAAATTGCTAACAGAACAAAATAGGTAACTCGGTGTCAGTCCCTTTAGATGCAAGCACACTGTCTCTGTGCTTAGTCCAGAGCCCGGATTTGCCAGAGGGCAGATGGGAACGGAGGCAGGAGGGAGGGGGGAGGGGCAGCAGCGGCCACGCCGGTCTCGGGCGGGAACAGGCTCACCCTCACCGAGGGCGGCGGCTCCTCGCTCACCGTGTGTGTCCGGGGGATCAGCTGTGTCCGCAGAGGCAGGAGGCTGGAACGGGGCAGATGCAGGGCAGGTGATCGCAGAGGGTCTGGCTCTGCTGTGCTCGGCCGCGTGGCTGAACGATCCCAGGCGTCCTCCTCCCAGCTCGCTGGAAACGCGAGTGCCCTCCCGGAAGCCTCAGAGGCCCCTCCGGGGGCCGTCCCCACCCACCCCCTTTTGTCTGGACCCATCAGGGACCCTGGGTGTAACCCGGCCAGCTCCATTGGCATGATAATGGGAAAAATTCTTACAATTGACACAGTAACAGAAAAACACTCAACCCCGAACATTCGTCTTATTTGAAAAGAAAAACATCGGATGAGACAAGGTCCCATAACAATAACTATAATGATTGTTAGTATAACGACTATAACTCCTTTGATAATGTCCTTAAGCCAAGCTGAAATACCAAAAGAAAGCAACCAATCTTCAAACGGGTTATGGTTTTCAGTAATCCTTGATGTATGATCTTGTAGCCATTGAAGTTGCTCATGTATGGAAGCGCTGTGATCAGACAGATTGAAACAACACATTCCTTCAAATTCTTCACATCCCCGACTTTGTGTTACTAGCAAATAGTTTATGGCAGCCCTGTTTTGCAACACTGCTTGTCGTAAGCTATTAGTGTCTTGGGCCATTTGAGTAATTATAGAAGTGGTGACATTAGATTGCTTTACTACCCAACAAGCAAGATGCTGAATCTGAGTTAATGCTTGGGCACTTGCTACAAAAGGAACCATGGAAGCAAATATTCTGGCAGTCCGGCTCCAAAGTTCTACCTCATCGTCACAGTCTGGTGCCAGCTGCATAGCTTCTCTTTTGGTACGACTGTTGTTTAGAGTTCTGATGAGGCTTTGAGTAGGTGTAAGTAAAGAAAGTTGGCCCAAGTAACATGGTCCTCCCATAGCATAACGAGGAATACCTTGCCATGCCCTGTCACCGCAAATAAGATAAACATCAGAAGGTAGAGATAGGGGCTTGGAAATGTCCAGATGGATGTGCCCCATACCCCATCTATAAGATGAAGAGCCACAATATTCAGAAACATTATAATTTCGATTGGGTGTTACCCGATTTTGCCTTTTTTGTTCGTTTGTTGTCCAGGAAAAACGGCCAAAGTAAATTCAACCGCTATGATTTAATGATCGACTATCCAAAAGGTTAAATTCTTGTGGATCCCAAGGTAATGTCTGGTTAAGTGTACTTATGCATTTCGCAGTGCAGTAACTAGTATTGCCTGTAACACAGCTAGAGGCAAGTCTAGATACTGAAAAAAGAGATCTGATCAAGCATGTTCTAAATGGGTCTGCTGTGGCTTTGAGGTGCAGGCAAAAGTCTTTAACATTGGTTTTATCAGCCCAGGCCAACCAAAAATTGTTGTGTGGAAATGACACAGCTTGTTCAGTTGACATGGCTATGAGATTGCACACACTAAGGCATAACTTCAGCAAATTCAAATTCATCTTCGTAATGTTTCCCACAATCAATAAGATACTTAGATTTTAAAACCTTTGTTCGGTTAAGTGTTAATAAAACCTCTATAGGCCAAGCTAAATGCCAAGCATATAAACCTAATTCGAGTTCTTCTATACTTTCAAATAAGGCATACGCTGAAGCATGATCATGTCTCGTTTTAAGCCATCTATTTAAAGGAAGCAAAGGATCATCAAATAACACATTAGTGTTATACAAGCAAAAGGAACAACCTTCAAAAGCAGTATATATATTATGAGAAGTAAATATATTGCCACACCTTCCACAAGCAAATTGGCCCTCAATCCAAATGGAACACTCACAGTCTGGTGAACAAATTTTGGATACTCCCGAGGAGTGTAAGTCCCAGATAAGATTCACAATAGTTTGAGAAAAAGGAATGTCAGGAAAGTAAGATTCCTCAATGCTCAGTTCCTTGGCTATCAACACCTTGATCCATCGAATCCTGTTTTTCCACCTCTTCAGTCTGGTCTGATACCGTTGCTTCATCTCCTCCGGCGTCTCCCAATGCTGCAGGTGCTCCAGGGTCACTGTCACGCAACCACGGCTTCACCCACTTTGCAGGAATCCACTTCGACTTATCTCCTGTCAATACACAAGCATATCCCCGCCCCCAAGTAAGTAACTTGACTGGACCTTCCCGTTTTTGTATGACTGGATCCCACAAGGATACAAGTACCCGATCAAATCGTTTGTCATGTTGCAAAAAATGAGCATCTATTGGTCTCATAGGAGACATTCCATGTGGTTGAGAAATCCATAGTTTCCAATTATGTACATACAAAGCTTTAGAAACAATTTCAGAAGGGGAGAGGAGGATCTCCCCCTCCCATCTAAAAAGACGGAACAAACGTTTAAGATGTTGATGTTTTCGTTCAATAATACCTTGACCTCCACTGTTATAGGGCACTCCTGTAATATGTTCAATGCCCCATCGATGAAGGAAGTCCTGGGCATAGGAACTCGTATAATTAGGCCCATTATCTGTCTTTATCTGCTTCAGAAGTCCTAGCACTGCAAATGATTCTATCCAATGACGGCAAGAAGCTCTGGATTTTTGAGAAGTCAAGGGCATTGCCCAAACCAATTTGCTAAAGGTGTTTATTGTAACATGCACATATTTCTGTTTCCCAAATTCGGGAACCACCGTCACATCTGTTTGAAACAACTCACGGGATTGTAACCCTCGTGGATTAATGCCCATCTCCTGTAAAGGGGGCAGCCTTGCACAATCAGGGCAAGCTGCAACGATGCTCCTAGCATCAATTCGTGAGATGCAAAACTCTTTCTGCAACGATAAAGAAGGTTGATGAAAAAATGAATGTGAAAGTCGAGCGAGTTCAAATGGTTTCAAGCCAACCACAGCTGATACCGCAGCGTCAATCCTTCGGTTTCCTTCAGATATAATTCCTGGGAACGGTAAATGACTGCGAACATGAGTAGAAAAATACTGTACAGTGCGGCAAGAAATGAGGTTCATCAATGTACACAAAGCAAATGCAATATTTTCATTAGAAATTTTCCCCATCACTGAATCACTTATCCGTTCTAAAATGGAAGCAACATATAGGGAATCACAAATAAGGTTAAAAGGTTTGTCATGAAAATCGAAAAATGCTAGGACTACTGCCTTTAATTCCAATAATTGTACTGAGGCATCCTTCTCTAAACGAACAACAGTGTTCCAGTTACCCTGGGCAAAATGTACATAACCATATTTACCACTCTTGCCACTAGCATCCGTGAAAACAGTCACTGCGTCCTTCAGAGGCGACAGCGCTCGCACAGAAGTCAATCGTATTGGTAAATTTGTAGCAAATAAAGGTGAAGGTGGAAAGTGATTATCAAAGCGAATACCCAAAGTTGCAGTGGCAAACGTAATGGAAATCTGTTGCCATTCTTCCGTCAACTGCAAGGACGACACGGGCAAACAAATCAAGCCGGGTTCTTTGCCACAAACCAACCTAATTCTTTTTCGTGCTTTTAGCAACAGTTGTCCTAACAAGTCAAGCCTATGTACAAGTGTTAGATTTGACACACTAGATACAAAACCCCATTCTAAATGAAAAAAGCTTTTCTTGTCTGGCTCACACTGTCCCACAATAGCCATAAATTCTGATGAGTGATGCAAAACATAAATCCCCACTTCCAGATTTGGATTATATCTATACACATAAGAATTTTGTAGTTTTTGCAAAAAGCTTTCCAATGCAGTATTAGCTTCAGAAGTCCACACAACCTGATCGTTAATGTCTGAAGTACCAACCAGCAAGGTACAAATGGGGTTTATTTCTGTGTTTGAAATACCTATCCAAGGACGGATACTTTGGATGTCATCTAATAATTTCTGGACATCATTAACAGTGGAAATATTATGATGTAATTCCAATTTTTTCGGAGAAAATAGTGTTTCCGTAATTGAATAACCTAAGTACAACCAGGGGCTTGTTCCTTTGCACTTTTTCATGTGCCACATATAGACCCCACTTTTCTAAGATTTGTAACAAATTTTGTTGTGTTTCTGAATCCAGCTCTTGCTCACTAGCTACCAATATGTCATCCATGTAGTGGTAGGTAATATAACAAGTGTATTTTTGTCGCCATTCTTCCAATGCTAAATCAACATACCACTGACAAATGGTTGGGCTATTTTTCATGCCTTGGGGCAGAACAACCCATTCATACCTTTTTGCAGGGGTACTATTGTTTACTGATAGCACAGAGAAGGCAAACCTACAATAATCAGAAGGCTGTAACAGTATGCTGAAAAAACAGTCTTTTATGTCGATAATAAACAAATAATAATTTTTGGGTAAGGCACTAGGAGAAGGTAAACCAGGTTGCAAAGCTCCTAACAGGTTCATTTGATTGTTTACTGCTCTTAAGTCATGCAAAAATCTCCATTTACTAGACTTCTTTTGTATTACAAACACAGGGGTGTTCCAGAGACTATGAGAGGGTTGTATGTGGCCTAATTGTAACTGTTGCTGAACTAGTTCCTGTAGGTGCCCAATCTTTTCTTGAGATAGCGGCCACTGAGCCACCCATACCGGGTCATTTAATTTCCAAGACAGCTTTATACATGGACGAGCACCTTTCTGCACAGCGGCCGCTTCTAAAAAGGCTGAGTAACTAGTGCAATTCGCCATTGGCTTAATACATCCCTGCCTAGTAGCCATAGTGGCGTTTCTAACACATAAGGTCTGGTTATTGCTGTATTGCCTTCTCCGTCCTGAATACAAATGTCAATCACACTCTGCCGAGTGGTAGTAATCCCAGCAATACCTAAAAGATTTTCATTTACTTGCTCCACTGGCCACGACCTCGGCCAGGCAGACAAGGGAATAATGGTTACATCAGCTCCAGTATCCATCATTATTTCAGCCTGTAATGAGCAATCCTCTAAGGATCCATTTTCCACTGCCGGTTTCAATTTTACCTTTCGAGTGGGTCATTTTGTGGATAAAAGTTCTGCAAAGGCAATTAGAGGCTTTGTACTACCAAATCCACCCACTCGCTTCTGATTGCTTTGTGTAAGAATTTGTGGAACAAAGGGCACGAGTTGAGCAATAGAACTGCCCTTAGGGATAAATACTGGTGGAGAAAAAACCTTTAGCATGATTTTAATTGTACCTTCATAATCAGCATCTATTACACCCGGTAATACAAAGAGACCTTGCCTAAATGCAGAAGACCGACCAATTAAAAGAGCAGCCAATCCATTTCCTAGTGGGCCTTTGGAGGAAGTGTCAATTAAAGTAACATTTTCATCTCGGATAGTTATGGACGAGGCTGTTACCAAGTCGACTCCAGTGCTTCCACCTGTTGAGGGGTACATGTGGAATAAGCAGCCATCGCTACTGGAGCCGACTGAGTTGGGGGGTTTAGAATTTGAGATATCGCCGTGCCCCCCACACGGCCGTTCTTGTTTCCTGGCAGGGGGTCCCCGTCCTTTTTAAAACGAGATCTACAGTCATTGGCCTTGTGCCCAAATTTATCACATCTTTTGCATACTCCAGTAAAAACTGATGAGGATACTGCAGCTTTCTGTGACCGTAATGGACAATGTTTATGAGTATGACCTTTATAACCACAATTGTAACATGCATCTGAAAAGGCTGTATCTTTTTTATTAAGGGTGTTAGCTTTTGTTAAGGCTGCTGCAAGGCCAGTGGCATGAATCTTTGCCTTTTCTTTTTCCTCTTCAATAGGGGCTCGAGAGCAAATTTCAATCATTTGTAACAGTGTCATGTTAGGTGGCAAAGTGGCTAGCAAACGCTTGCAAGTAGCATTAGCATTTTGCAGGAAAATTTCCTTTACCATTGTATTCTTTAAAGGCAAAGGTATGTCAGGTGCTGATTCCACTCCCTCTCTTATATGGTCTACAAATTTTAAATAAGGTTCGTTATCCTCTTGTCTTAAATGCAAGTAAGGTTGTTTTGGTTTTCCAACCTGAGGGAGTAAAGAAAACGCCTCTAAAGCAGCAGCCTTACTCTGAGCGATCACCCGAGTATGCATTGCAGCTTGTAGCTACGGATCAGTATATTGACCTTGTCCCATCAGCATATCCAGACTTGCAAACCTTAATGGATCACCCTGTGGCAGATGCATATTTTCTAGTTGTTTTCCCGCCATTTATTCCTGCCACTTATTAAGAAAAAACATATAACTAGTAGGACCCAAAATGAGTTCAAAAATAGTTTTTATGTCTGCAGGAACTAACTCTTGATATTTCAATATAGCTTCTACCTGTCGTCGAACTAGCTGATTATCAACCCCATAATCCATGACCGCCTTTTGGACCTTAGCAATAAGGTTCCAGTCTAAAGGCTGGTACATGTCTCCATTTGCCGTGCGAGTTACAGGAGCTGCTATTATTTGAAAATCACCTCGCAGCTCAGCATTAGTTATTGCTCCTTTCCACCTCTTAAGCATATCAAAGGAATGATCCCTGGGCGGGTCAGAAATAGCAATATTCAAGCCTGGATCACCCGGTCCCGGTCCCGTTCCCCCAGCTTTTCCCCAATCATTTTTACCCATTACCCAATTTGCAACAGTGTCCATAATTCCGGTAGATGGCACTGCTGCACTATCAGAAGTTTTTATCCAGCGCTCAGCTTCTGGGGATAGAATCGGTAAATTTTTTGCCTTCAAATAGTTCTGAGCAGTGGGCAAATCAAAAGCATTGTCATACATTAATTGCAAGGTTCTGCATCTCCTATCCATTTGGTCTGCCAATGTCACTGGTTTGGAGTTATCCTCCAAAGTTTTTAACCAGTCACAATAGCATCGTGTGCCTGCTTATATGCTTTCCTTATTGCTTTAGAGGAAGACCCTTTATCTAACAGTTTCATATCTTCTAGTAACTGTAGCATAGCGTTCTTCTAATCTTCTAACTGTACCCGGAATGCAGAAGCATCATCAACAACAAGGGTGTCCACCTCCATCTCACTTGGCAGAGGAACTAAAGCAGGATCAATGTCGCTTCCCGATTTTTTCTCTACTGATGGGGCAGGCGGGGCAGATGGCTGAGAAGGCTCGGGTACCCAAGGGGGTATGATATCATCATACGGTCCTTTCTGAACTGGGGCTGCTACATTTTCAGGTGGAGGTGGGTCAGGCAGATGTTCAAAAGATGATAGATCAGATGTGCCAGGGTCAGAGGAAAGCGACTGTGGCTCCGCGGCGGAGGGATATGGCTCTATAGAGAGCGACAACTTCTCCGCTGCTGCAGATACCATTGTTTGAGCCGCTAGTTTGACCTCCGTTTCTGCTGTAAGTTTATCAATTAGATGGCGCATTTGTCTGAATACAGGAGCAAGGGACTTAGCTTCTTTATTGCCAGTTTGGACAGCTTCCCATAAATCAGCTCCTACTGCCTGCCACATCTCTACGCGAAATATATCAACAGTATCTTTTAGAAACCCACGCCGTTTTGCCCAATAAAGGAGGTCGGCTAACTGTGTCCAATTCAAATTTCTCCATTCCTTTTTGCCAAGTCTAATACTGAGTCCACTGTTGCCTTTTCTAGGGCAGAGACAGTACCCCCCATCTCGCAAAATCCAGCTTATAAGCTGCAGCCGACGTTCGGCTCCGACTCACCGGTCGATTTGTGGCCACTCACGCCACTCTTGGGCGTCCGGTCGCAACGGCTGCGAGATGAGTTCACGCTGCTCTCAGGCGTCCGGCCGCAGCCGCTTGTTCAGGAGTTAGCGTTTAACACTTTCATCATCACGTCGGGGTCACCAGGATGTTGCAGCCCCTTAGGAATGAGACTCAGACACCGAGATCTTTTTGCTGCAAAAGAGTCCACTTTATTGTCTTAACTATCTCTTTTTATACATTAGTGTATAAGGGATACCTTTTCTAACATGCAGTATGATTGGTTACAATGTTTTCCTTTCTATAAAAGCTACTTATTAATAGGTACATCTAGGATAACATAAATCAGATAAAGCTATTGCAAAATCATCTCTTTGAAGTAGTTCTACTATAGTCAAAACAGGATCTTGTCTCTCCAGATGTACTTTCCTAAATCCTTGAGCAGTCACTGTAAATGTTTTATGACTTTGTTTTCCTTCTCTGAACAGTCACAAGGACACCATGACCTATCTCTTGCCTTTTCATTGTCACGGCATCTTGCGATACACTGGGACGAGTGTCAGAGCTGCAGCTAGGCTCCCAACAAGGGAGACTGAGGAACAAGGGATTTCTTAGTCTGTTGCTGCCAGTGATGGGTCAGGGGAAGAGTGAGGCCTCTGATCCAAGGGTTGCAAATTATAAGAAAAATTTGAGAAAACCCAGAATGCCTGGGAACCAAGAGGGGGTTCCCAGAAGGGGAGCAGTATTCCTCAGGACAGCCCATTGGGGATCATGTTACTGTACAGGGATACAAGGGAATCCCAAACAGGAAAAAGCAAGCAGAAACTGATCTATTATTGTGTGATTGAATGAACACATTAAAAAATATTGTGCAAAAAATTTATACTGGCCAGAACTCGAATCATTTGAAAATTGGATTTGTCAGGCTTTAAATCTACATGTGAATTTAAAAGAACCTCTTAGCTAGGAGGAAAAATTGCAAGCTATTTTAGGAATATTATTTATAAAGGAAGAGGGAGAAATAATGCGACAGTTAAGAATAAGAGCTCAAAATAAAGATCATCAGAACATAGGCAGAATATAAGGGATTTTGGGTGGAAAATTACCCAAGAAATTCAAAGAACAGTGCCCAGGGGAATAAATACTATAGGGAAAGCCCTGAGTGAGCACCAAGAAAAGAATGAATACACAATTAAATGGCTAAAAAGACTAAGAAATAATTTACAATTATACTCAGGCATGGACCCTGATTCAGCAGCAGGGCAGGTTATTTTAAAAACACAATTCATAACTAAGTCTTGGGAGGACATCAGGAAGAAGCTGGAAAAATTAGAAAATTGGTAGGCTAGGGGACTTCAGGAGTTGTTAAGGGAAGCACAAAAAGTATCTGTTAGAAGAGATAAGAAGAGACAGAAAAATTGAAGCCGGGATTCCAATGGTAGCAGTCCAGAAAACACAAGCAACCACAAACACAGAGATATTGAAGTAAGAGGAAATAGTTTGGCTGAGAATGAAGCAGAAAG
The DNA here is from genome assembly GCF_903797595.1 of Erithacus rubecula. Classification (NCBI taxonomy): domain Eukaryota; kingdom Metazoa; phylum Chordata; class Aves; order Passeriformes; family Muscicapidae; genus Erithacus; species Erithacus rubecula. The sequence goes on from NW_027636145.1 coordinate 268,583, forward strand.
GGCTGTCCTAAGAGAAAACAACAGTGCAATGACAACGTTTTAAGAGGCAGAAACACAAAATGAAACACCATACTTTTCTTAGCAGAGATAGAAGCTATTAAAGAGCTGGGAGAAACTTTGACAGAAGAAGAACGGATTTTGTCTGATGTTATAAAAGTACCAAAATCTTTTGCCAACAGACCCTAAGCAACACACATAAAAGACTCACTGGGGAACAAGGGCACTTTGAGAGCACTTTTTAAAATTTTATGAGTGTATAGGAATATTTGAAATTGGGAGACAAATTAGTCAAAGATGTCTTAGATGCCAGGAAGTGAACAAATAAGTGCTAAGGAGTGCTGCCTTTGGAGGCAGTTGAACAGCCTACAGGCCATTCAAAAAAGAAAAAAATCCAAGTTCATTTTACCAAGTTACCCAGAATAGGCAGGAGAAAATATTTGCTAGTTATAGTATATCATAACTCAGTAAGTAAAAGCATTTTCTGTGGCTTGGGCTACAGCTTAAACAGGGGTATATTATAACCATTGCAAACAATTTGAAAGAATTAAAAGACATTTAACTCAAACAACTTCTCTTAATTTTTCAATACATTCTATCCAACCAGGACATTATGTGTTGGTAAAATGCTAGAAGGAGAAAGTTTAGAACCCCAATGAGGTGGGGGGACCATTTCTAGTTTTTTTTTTAACCACAGAAGCAGCACTTCAAACATTAAAAAAAAAAAAAAATAGCTGGACTCATGCTTCATGGGTAAAAGGACTCGTACAAAATAAAGATTGAAAAATCATTTCGACACCAGGACACCTAAATATAAAATTAAAAAGAACTAAAATATTGATTAAAACCTTTTCATTTGGGTTTAAAAAACACATTGAAAAATTGTAATGAATTCATTTTAAGGCTAAAGAAGATATTTGGTGCCCAAAGCCTGCAGTCTATATGAAATTGCCATAAAACCACTGTACCTTGGGACCAGTTTTTATATATATGGTAAAAAATGTTATTTTATAGCATTACTGTTTGAAATATTAATTTAAAATTGTTTTGAGGGGTGCATGATTGAAATTTAAACATTTTGAATTAACTGCCGGCTGCAACCTCGTTGAGCCCGGAGGAAGAACAGCGCTGGTGAAAAAGAATTAGATGCCTGCTTGATCAATGGAAATGGCCCAGGTGAATTGAAAAATTCCTCAGGAGCCTCTGGCAGTCAACTTTAACTGATTTATTTGAGGAACTTCAACTCCAGAAAAAGGGACTGGTGACACCTGTTATTAAGACTGTCCAAAAACAATTAACAGACTGGGAATGTACTAACTGTGACTTAAAGCATTTGTGTTGTTGGTATGTGTTGTTTTAATTCATGTTAGAAAATAACTAAGGCTAAAGAAAAAGAGAGACAATTCATTTGTTTAGTCTGTTTAGGTTGTGTATGTGAACAGGTAACTTTCAAAAGATATTTTAGTGATTTGTTTTGGAACTGTTAACTGAACTGTATATGAAAACAATTTTTGTTGTAATTGGCATATCTCTGGAGCTTTAGTGGATTAACAAAAAAGTAAAGCTGATCAATTTAGGGAAAGAAATAAGACAGGACAGTGCTGCGAAACTACAAATAATTTGTGCCATCTTTGGAATGGAAAAAGTTAAAATGGACCATACAAACTTTATGAGGCCAAGGGTACCAAAGAGAGAAAAATTCCAGGATGGAAACTTTGCTACTGAGAAGATTGACATGTCAGCTCTTGGCTGCAACCCAAGGGGCCTTGGGAAAAAGGTAGAAGGTTAAAGGTCCTGAGGATTCTCACCGGGCTCACCCCTGGCAACTGGCCAAAGCCATAAGACTGCATGGAACAGAGTCCAAAACAAGCAGCACAAGAGCCAGCAATAAAGAAACAAACTATTCCTGATCCCTATGACAAATGCAATCGCTCTATGTGAGTCAGGGATAAGATGGAATCAGTTTTTATGGCACATCCATATGTTAGTACTGCCTGTTACAATGGCAAAAGTTTTTTTTTATGAATATGTGCTATGTATTGAGTAAAAAGGAATTTAGAATTTAAGAGGCGAGCTCCTTATCCTGACAGTGATTAACTTTATTTTAGATATGAAAATTCCTTTTGTTTTGAAAAAGGGCCCAATTAGAAAATAATTGAAAAACAAAAAGAAATAAAAAAGGATAAAGAAAAGATCAGAGGGAAAGAGTTAAGGGAATTAAATGAGCTATGTAAACAATTAAAAACAGCACTATGGCAACTGGGATTTGCCAACTTCAAATAAAAACCTTTTTTAAAATTTGATGCAAGAAATTGCCATAGAATTGGAATTAGAAGTTGATATAAAGAAACATAAAAGTCAGAGTTATTTGAGATATAGAAAATACCAAGATGTAGCTTTTTTAAATCACGGATCAATATGATAAAAAGAGAAAATGAGGGATTGTTATACATGTGATCCATGCTAGTTAAATTGTAACTATATTAGCAAAATTGTTGCTTTATAATTAATAGAAAAATTGTATTTAATTGTTATAAAGCAGAAAAGATAAAGGAAATGGTTAAATAAAGCAGATGGAATCATCCTCCAGTTGTTTGGTGGAAGTGAGGATAGTAAGGATATAGGCCTAAGAACAGCAACTAGAAATAAAACTTTTGACCTTGAATTGAGCCAAATTGGAATCATTCCAGGCACTGGACACTGGACTAAGGCCTGTTGTGGGGACATATTTTAATTATATAACCCTAAGCTCAGTGCGCCTGCGCTCCGTGCGAGGTCACACAGAGAACACTGAGGAAGACCCGGAGCCTTCATCGGAAACAAGACCTCAAAAGGAGGAGAGACCCCAACCACTGGTGACTCATGGCAACACAACACAGGAACGTGGATTTTGGGAACAGAAACGAGAAGGAGCTTTCCAGAAGCTTCTGTATTAGTATGTATTAGTAACAGTATGTAAGTGAGATTTTTAGCTCAATTGGTTTGGTACAGTGTGAGAGGAAGGGCCCTGCCCGTACCCCTGGTCAGTTTTGCTTCTGCTTTATTCAAACCAAACCTCAATTATACTAAATTATTTACAGATTTTGTATTTACTTAAATCTATGTAACTAATATATTTTGATTGTATTCATTTATATACAATTGCTGTTATTAATAAATTGCTGCTAAACTTAACCTTGTTGTTTTGATTAATTGGACAAAATTGAACATATCTATTTATAACATTTTCTGAGTCTCTGAGAAGTTTTTGGGCAGTCATGGCCTCCAATTCTCACCTTCAAGGAGTCCATGAGGAGCCTGTTTTGGGGATGGACCTCAGTGGGACCCATTAATGCTTTGAGACACTTTGGGTTTTTCTTCTGACTGGGTCTCCTGGAATGGTTTGTGCAATCTCTTCTTAGGCCCTGAGGTTCAAGGGCTCAGCACCAAATGCACCACGGGGCTCACTGGGATCAAGTAAATCCTGACAAACCATGGCTCTGCCTTTCTTTCCCTCTGGTCCAGTGCACTTGATTAGGAAAGTTTTTTTAAAGAGTTTTGGAGAAATATTTCAAAGAGCTTCTTAGAAATAAGTGTTCCTATTTTAAAGAGTGTCTTTTCTTACTGTTTCTCTTCAGAGCAGAGTTGATTGCAGCGTTCTGTGATTGGTATTGATCCAGGGTCTCTCTTCAGGAGATCCGGCCTGCTCAGAGAAGCTCTACCTTGAGGTCTGATCCAGTGTGGACAACCTTGCTCCACATTGCCCAACCCCATCCTGTCTGTCCTCAGTCACCTGGGATCCGCTTTGCTTGGAGATCTGGCAGCATTCAGGGAAACAGGGGTTTTCTTCCCTTTCTCTTTTTGAAGCAATCTAAAACTCCTGAGTTTCCCCACTACAAACAGACACCCTTCTCAAGGTTGTGTCAAGATGCCATCATGGAGATTAGTATTTCCAAGGCAGAGCCATGCAATATCTGTTTTAGTCCTTTGGACTCTTTGGTTCCACAAAGCCTTCTTGTGTCACCATGGACTCTTGGTTCAGTGATGTTCTGTGGTGTCACAATGGATGTTTGGTTCCATGGGGCCTCACAGTGTCATAGGGGTTTCCTTTTTCCTGTGGCAATGAGCAGCAAACCCCACTGGCAGAGCCAAATGCCTGGGAAGAATGAAGAATGGGGACATATGGAATGATGTTTTTTGTCTTCCCAGGGCACAGTGATGTGGGGTGGGGCCCTGCTGTCCTGGACATGGCTGAACACCAGCCTGCCCATGGAAGGGGGAAGAGACAACAACCTCTGCCCATGGAACTACAACATCAGAGAGATCAGGGTGAAGGCTGGGCTTCAAAGATTGTTACCAGCACAGGAAACATCAATGTGAGAGGAAAGATGTGTGCTAATGTCTTTACAAATCATTTGATGGGTGAAGGGATGACTGTTTAGATCTGTGAAATGGGTCGTAATATTTCTACTGACTTTGGGCAGCAGGTTTGTTACTTGGCCCAGACAGCTTGGCTCCTGAAACAGACAAGGGTCTGCATAAGTGTGAAAATCTGAACTGTGGGGGAGATGCCAGGTTCAAGAGGGAATGTGGGGCAGGCGGGTCAGGAAGGCTGTACCTTCCTAGTACCTCAGGCAATGGGGAAAGGAAGAGAGCAACGTGCAGCCAGGAGTTTAGGATAAAAGGAGGCTGCACCCACTGAAACCTTGAGAAGAAAACCCAGTGAGTGTATCCACTGAGGGGTAGCACTCCTCAAGGAGAGGTGCGGGAGGGGGGGTGCTGGAGTATCATGCTGTGTCTACAAAGCATCAGAACTACTTGGGAGGGGGACTGCAGTACCATGCTTTGTCCACAAAAGGTGAGGCACTGCTCAGGGGGAAGCCTGCAATACAGAGTTTTGTCCAGAAGGGGACAGCAGTGTTTGGGTGGCAGGGCTGCAATACCATGCTGTGTGCACAAGAGCACAGCAGTGCTCAAGGAGGGGGGCTACAGTACCATGATATGTCCACAGAGTGGCAGCGCTGCTTGGGGGGAAGGTTGCAGTACCAGTCTGTGTCCAAATTTGGGCACCACTACTTGGAGGAGGGGGGTGCTGAAGTACCGGGTTTTGTCCACACAGGGGCAGCACTGAACTGGGGGGAGGCTGCAGTAATAGACTTTGTTTACAAGCAGGTAGCACTGCTCAGAGTAGGGGGAGGCTGCAGTACTGGTACATGTCCACATGAGGGCATCACTGCTCAGAAGGTGGGGGCTGCAGTACCATGCTGTATTCACAATGGGGAAGCACTGCTCAGGGAAGGGGGGGACTGCAGTTCCATGTTGTGTCCACAAGGGGGCAGCACTCTTCAGAAGCAGGGGGCTGCAGTACCATGCAGTGTCCACAAGGGGGATGAACTGCTCGGGGGGGAGGCTGCTGTTACAGTCTGTGTCCAAAATTGGGCACCACTGCTTCGGAAGGAGGGTCCTGCATTGCTGGGTTTTGTCCACAAGGGGACAGCACTGAACAGGGGGGAGGGTACAGTACTGGGCTATGTCCACAATGGGACAGCACTGCTCAGAGGAGGGAGAGCTGCAGTACCCAACTGTGTCCATAAGAGGGCATCACTCCTGAGGAGGGGGTGGCTGCAGTGCCATGCTGTGTCCACAAGGGGGAAGCACTGTGGGGAGGGCATGCTGTACCAGTCTTTCTCTACAAGGTGGCAGCACTGATCAGGTGGGGGTTGCAGTACTGAGCTGTGTCCACAAGGGTGCAGCACTGCTCGGGGAAGGGGGAGGTTGAAGTACCATGCTGGTCCTGCAGCTGGCTGAAGAAGAATTCCCCCTCCCTCCCTCCCTCTGTTTTCCCCCTGTGCCAGCAAAGGGGAGAACCTCTGCTGCCCAAGGGACCCTGGCTTTGGGCTCACCTGCCATCCAGGTGTAGAGGTGTCCTGGAGGATGATGTCACAGCCAAAGTCGATGATCTTTGCCTCGCCGGTGCCCAGATCGATGAGGATGTTCTCGGCCTTGATGTCGTGGTGCAGGACGCCATGGCTGGTGCAGTGCCGAGTGGCCTGCAGCACCTGGCAGAACAGACCCCACGCCACAGGCTCTGGCAGGGACCCGCCCACCTCTAGCAAGTGCCACAGGTCCTGGCAGCACTCCAGACGCTCCATGACTAGCGTGAAGCCGTCGGGCAGCTTGAACCACTCCAGGAGACACAGGAGGCCGCAGAAGCCAGGGCACGACACCATCCAGTTGAGCACCAGCTACAGGGGCACATGGGTGCCATCGTGCTGTGGGGGGACTGCGATGCCGTCAGTGGGGCTGATGCTGCACCGTGCCTTCAGCATCCCCTGCCTGGCCCCACCACAGCTCGTCACTGCTGCGCGGCCCCTGCTCTCTCCACGCTCCCTCCACACTTGCTCCCCTCGCAGCGTCCCGGCTGCCACCCCCCTTGCCGGGCCTGGCCTTCGCCCCGCCTAGCACACCCCACTGGCTGCTCCTGCTGGTCCCGCTCCCTCACCAGCTGTGCCCACTCCCAGATACGATCCCAGTCCACTCGCTTAATGGCCACCTGCAAGCCAAGGCGAGCGGTGGGCTCACCTCGCTGCCCACCGTCCCGCTCCCCACTCTGAGCCAGCCCCGTCTCTTACTGGGGTGCTGTTGGTGAGCCGGGTCCCGGCGTAAACGCTGCCGCAGCCGCTGCTCCCCAGGAACGGGCCCTCCCTGTAGAGCTGCTCCAGGGGAGATTTCTCTGCCCGTGCGGACTGCACGGAGCTCTCGCCATTCTGCCATTCTTGTGGCTTTCTTCTTTGGGTGTGACAAAGCATTTCGTAGGGAAGAATCGCCTCTTCTGAGTTTTGCCAGTATGGACAGGAGCAGAGCATTGAAATGTCAAGTAGAAAAGAGAAATTGTGTCACTATTGTCATCTCTTTTCATTCTCTGTTGAAACAGTAGCAGGTTGTCAAAAGACATGGTCTGCAACGTGGAACTTTGTGCCAAGTTTCTTTTTCTGCCAGAGGATGAGGGGAAGTATCCCAGAATCACGGAGTCATGGCATGCTTTGGCTTGGAAGGGACCTGGAAGACCACACAGCTGCAACCCCTGTGCTGTGCCTGGGAACCCCTTGTACCAGACCAACTTGTCCTGAGGTCCATCCAGCCTGGCCTCGTACACTGTCAGGGGTGGGGCACGCACAGCTTCTCTAGGCAACCTATTCCAGGAAAGTCTTTTTTTCTGCATCTCTCATCTAAATCTACTCTCTTTCACTTTAGATCCATTCTCCCTTGTGCTCTCTCTACCTGCCCTTTTGCAAAGTCCCTGTCCAGCTTTCTTGTACTGGAAGGCCGCAGTTGGGCCAAGCCTAAGCCTAAATCTCTTTTGCAGGCTGAAGAAGCCCAGCTGTGCCAGGCTTTCCTTGCAGGAGAGCTGCTCCAGCCCTTGCAGCCCCTCGGTGTCCCTGCTGGGCTCCTGCTCCAGCATATCCCTGTCCTTCCCGGCCGTGCAGGGTTGTTGATGAAGAGTCAGATGAAGCTTCAGAGTGTGCACAGAACATGCCACACTCCATGAACTCCTTGCCTTCATCTGAGTTGTTGATAGGGAATGAGAAGTTATAGATCAGGTAAAAGGGACAAAGTGAGTGAGGTGAACACACAACTTTACAATCAACCCATCTAAAGGGTGGCCACTAGACAGTGGCCCAGCTCCCACCTTACCTCTGTGTGAGGCTGAGCCCTGCTGGCCCTTCCCCTTGTCCTCCTCCCTGGCAGTGACCCTGGGGGCAGCACTGCTCAGCTGCCCCTGCCAGGGGTCCTGGGCCAAGGCCCCCTGAGCTGGCCAGGAGCCCAGACCTCCACTCCCAATGACGGGGCTCTGCACAAGTGTCCATGACAAACAGGTCAGCGAGTTTCCCTGGGAACAGAGGCACCCAGGCTGGGTGGGACTGTTGATCTGCTGGGGGGTAGAAAGTGTCTGCTGAGACACCTGGACAGGCTGGATCATGGGTTGAGGCCACCTGTATGAGGTTCAACAAGGTGAAGTGCCCCATGCTGCACTTCGGCCACAACAGCCATGGGAGGCTCCAGGCTGGGGGCAGAGTGGCTGGAAAGCCAGCCAGCTGAAAAGGTCCTGAGGTGCTGGTTGGCAGTGGCTGAACATGAGCCAGAGAGTGCCCAGGTGGCCAAGAAGGCCAAGAGCATCTTATCCTGGAATATGCTTTAGTGGTGGCCTTGGCAGTCTTAGCAGCCTCAGGTTATTGGGGGGATTCTCTGGTCTTAAAGGGGTTTTCAATGAAACAGTTCTGCAGCTCTAAACCTCCATTCCTTGTTTTGTAGGATGCAGTCCCAAATAGATCCACATTGATGTTTTTAAGGAATTTAGCATCTCCCTTTCCTTGAAAGTAAAGGGAACCAGGCTTTAAATGCTCTTGAAACACTTTCATTCCTTGATCTTCAGCTGTGCATTTGAATTGAGGTGCTTTTGTGCAGAAAGGTTGGACCATGAGAAAAATGCAGGCAATTTAGCTGCAATGGCACTTGTTTTATCTGCTTTTCTGCTTCCTTTCCCCATGGGTAGCAAATTTGGAGCCACGGGCTTGAATCCATCCCAGCTGACTCCGAAAGAGCAGTTCTGCTGCTGACCAGTCCTCAAATTTGCCGTCCTATAATCCCTATGGCAAAACTCACGGCCGAATGGGGGCTCTTGCTTTCCTTTTCATGGTGCCTCTCCTTTCCACCTGAAAGAGATGAAAAGAATGCTGCAGATAAAAATCATTCTGCCGCCACGTGTCAGGAGCCTTCCTTCTCATCCTCAGCATTGCAAAGCACCAATTCCTCTGTCCCAACGACCCTCAGTTTGCTGTAATTGCTACATTTCACTTGCAACTTCTGAGGCAGGATGCCCCAGATGGTTGCAGTATCCTCAAGAGGGGAAGCAGGAAGGCATGCACTGCTGCCTTCAGTCTTGGGGCCAGCGAGAAGACCCAAAGGAACGACATGGAAGTTGTGCCAGGGGAGCCTTAGGTGGAATATGAGCAAGAGGTTCTTTAGCCACAGGGTGCTTGGGCACTGGAACAGGCCCCTCAGGGAAGGGGTGATAGCAGCAAGTCTGCCAGAGCTCAAGAATTGTTTGGACATTGCTCTTGGGCACAGGGTGGGATTCTTGAGGCTGTCCTGTGCAGGAATTTTGTGGATCTATTTCAACCATGCAAATTTGGTGATACTGTGATTGTGTTGTTGAGAAGAACCACACAAGATGGTATTGCACACCTGCCTCTGACCAAGATGCAGAACCAGCCCTACAAGCACTGAAGAACATCAAGAAATGTGTACCAATATCTCTAGAGAAAAGAGATCCCGTGGAGGTGGCAGAGGAAAAATCTATAAAGATATCAAAGGATTATGTATCTGTAAGTGAGGGAAGTATGTAAGTACATAATAATGGCTGTAACCAGACTGGTTTTTGTAGGTGAAAGCCAGTATTGGAGGACAAGCCTTTGCAACTGCTTGCATGTCCTGAACAGCAGGGATCATGGAGGAGAAGTTCCATCTTTGTGGTTTTAAAGCTTTGGGGGAAGTGTGAGCAGAGCCAGAGACCAAGAGGATTTGTTGACCCCAAAGCCCTGAACTCCTCAGTAAGGAGCAGATGGTTTTGGTGTCAGCGCAACATAGTTTTAGGACTTCAGTGGGTACCAAGCACTTTGAATGGGATCATCAGTGGATAAGAATCTGCAATTGCCCCATGACACCTCTCTGCGTCACCTAGGGAATGGTCTGCATTTCAACTGGAGCCATCAGTATTCCTAGAGAAGTTGGAGCCCACTGTCATGTGTATCCTGCTCTGGGGAAAGTGAGCACAGACCATGGGTGTCATGGCTGGTGGGACAGGCAGCTGGAGCCTCCTGTCTTTCTGTTGGTGGTTTGAGGGCAAACAGGGATTTCCTTACCTTGGGGAGTGGCAGAGTGCTGCGGGGATGCCTGGCGGCTGACGAGGAGATGAGGATGTGGATGCAGAGGCCAGAGCTGGCGCTGAGGCCAGAAGGTGTGTGGTCAGGGGCACTGAGGAGCAGATGCTGCAGCTGCTGCTGCTCCGCTGCTCCACCAGTGTTCCACCAACGGCCGCAGGAGGAGGAGACAACGCCGGTTGCTACGGGCACAGCCAACATTCCATGCAGAACCCCAGGGCGCCCAGGGGACGCAAACAGCAATGGGCCACCTTTGCCTATTTTACTGCTTCTGGTGCAAGTTTGCTCTGAGCATCGTCCTCCCATTGGGCATTTGTGCTGTCCTCTGGATGGGGCAAAGCAGGGCAGGGGCAGCTCTGGGTCTCCTCCTCTGTGCTTCTCACTAAGGTGCCTCCAGCTGCAGCTGTGCAGGAGCCTGGCTCTGTCAAAGGACCCAGAGCACATTGCCTGCACTGGAGAAGCAGAAGGACTCGTGCTGCTGGCTCTCTTTTGGCTCTGAGAGGAGCAAGAAATTGCAAGTTCTTCTGCCGAGAAACAACTCCAAAGTTTTCTCTCAAACTGGAGGCATTCGTGCTGCCCCTTTCTAAAATGTCTGGTGCCTAATAATGTTGCCTGGTGTTTTCCCTCCTTTGGGGTCCTGAGCTTTGGGGTCTCAGCTCAACACTCATTCCTTGAAACTTGGAGAAACAGGTTGTTTTCCAGGTGAAATGATGGGGACAGGCCAGCAGCAATTCCTTAGCAAAGAGTTGATGCAGAATTCCTAGGTCTTTCTTCCTGCTCCCTTGAAGGAGCCAAATGTTCATCTCAAAAGCCTGTTGGATTCCTCTAGGAGACTAACAGTAACAGAATTCCTATTTCACACCTATGGTCTTCCCATTTGTTTTCCTACTTATGTCCCAGATATGGCAAAACCCAGCAGGTTTGGTTGCCTTCCTTCCTGAGCTTAAGTAAAGCAAATCTTGCTTCCTTCCCAGGCTGCTTGTTACACAGACAGCAGCAAAGGGAGGGGCAGCTGTAGCAAGGCCCACTGCAAAGCCAATACTTTGTAGGCTCCAAATGCTGCCTGGCTCCATCAGACAAGGGCAAGCTTGTGTCAGTGTCCCAGAAGCAGCCTGGCAATTGCCCCTGCCTTGCCACCCCTCCTTCTGTGCTCCCCAGCTCCCAAAGCCTGGCCAGGGAATGCCTTTTCCTGGGCCAGCTAAAGGGGCGAGTTTGATGCTTCTTTGGTGCCGATGCCAAAGCTGTGAGAAGTGAGAGGGTAATGTTCACACGAGCTTTGCTTCGGATGAGGAGGTTGCTCGAGGCCCAGAGTGGGAGGCTGGTCCTTTCAGGAGAAACTGAACTGAACTACTGCTTTCTTTTTAGTGCATGTGGCTATTAATGTTACAGAATCAGAGAGGTTAGAAAAGTCCTTGGATGTGGCCAAGTCCATCTGTGCACCAAAACTCAAGAAAGCTTTGTTGCTGGGTTAAAGGACTAAAGCCTGCAGCTTTTATCCCTGCAAGCATAGTGAGACAAGGCCAAGTCATTTAGACCCAATTGCCTGAATTAAACAAAGCCTCCCTTTGCAGTCCCAGGTGAGATTTTCAGGAATCAAAGGATGAAACCCCACCGTTATTCCATTGGCAGGAATGGGGACACACCTTTGTAAGTCCCGCCAGCTGAGCAAGGGGCTGGGCCTGCGGGAGGAGGCACGTGCCCAGATTCTTCTCTCGGGGCAAATGCTGTGTTTGTAACACCAAACAAATGGAACAACCATTGCTTGAGGATTTCATACAGACAAAAGACAAAACGGAACAAACTTTGGTTTAATGAACAGGACAGCTTTTGTCTTAACACAGACTAAATGAGGAAAGAAGGAGCATAGCCAACAACACCAAACCTCTTACATTTACAGATAAATCTAATACTTCTAATCAAATTCTAATAATACTAACAAATCTTATGTAATCAATTGAGAAATGCCTATCTAGTAAACTAAAGAGAAGAATAAAGCAGCCTAAAAAATTCAGAAACCATCCTATTTCAATCTAGTCCTCTTGATGGCTAACTCTTGCTAGGCCTGGAGAGCTGCAGGGCTAATTTGGTTTTTCTTCTTAGCCAGAGGCTCTGCTTCCTTCCGTGGGCCATGTCTTCTCCTGTGTGAGTTCCTTTCCTTCATGGTTGCAAACACCCTGGAAGAAAGGAAACAAACCATCCATTGTTCATTCAATACACACCATTAAACCCATCTCCCAGATTTCCATTTCTCTGTATTTCTCTGTCTTTCCAGGCTGAGACACCTATGTGAATTTTTCAGCACCATGAATCTTTGTTGTTTCAGTTCCTTGCGATTTCTTTCTCTTTTTGCCTCAACCTCTTTTGAATTCCAGCAGCAGCATCCAAGCAAGCTCTGGTGTGCCTATTCCTACTTGTTTGAGCTGTGCCTTGTTGGGGCACGGCAAGGTTCCAGTCTGAATGCTGGGCTTTAAGTGAGCAGTTTGGGTTGAAATTGGGCTGTAAGCACGTTGAGCACGGCTGCGAGGGGCCATCCTCCAAGTGCCCTGGGCTTGCCCCGTGGTGCCTTTGGGAAGGGCCAGCGTGTTTTAGTGCCAGGGCCCGGGCTGTGAGCAGCCAGAGGAAGAAGTTGCGCACCGTTGGCACTGCCCGCAGGGAAAGGGGCCTCCCGCCGAGCGGGGCGGCTGGGCCGGGTGGCAGCAGGGACACTCCGCCTTGCGGGCCCTCTTGAGCCTTCTCTTGCCTGTCTCCCCACACTCCTTTCTGGGAGGGCTTTGGCTCCTCTTTGCTTCATGCACCGTCTGGAAAATAAGGATCCTCATCAATATTTCCTTCCTCCCACAAAGCTGGAAATCAGAGCGTCCAGCGCAAAAATCTTTTGGCTTAAGGAAATTGCTCCAAACCCTGAAGAGCTGAGAAAATGCCTGGATTTGGAGGTGGGCTGTGCTGGTGGGGTGTCAACACAGCACCTTGCAGGAAAAAACACCTCCTTTCTACTGCCCACAGGCCTGTGTTAAATACATGGGTGTCTTCAGATCTACATGTTTTTAATATACCTCTCTGCCTAACATCTCTCTATCCCTATGTTTCCTCCACAAATACCTATGGAATGGGTTTTCAATTGAGTCCAATTAGTGAAGACCCATGGCTACCCAATTTCTATTCCCCTAAATGATCTCTCTCTCTGTGAAGCAAAATCGAGTTTTCCTGTAAGAATAGTTGGAGCGGAGGCACAGCACCGGCAGGTCACTTTTGGGGAGTCTGCTGGGATGCTGCAAAAGATCCCTTAAAATCTGCAGCATGTCTATGAACGCAGCCAGGATTGGAGATGTTAGCAAGCGATGGGAAATGAAGGATCTGATTGGCATCAGTGAGCAGCGAGGTGGATGGACACTAAGAGACACAGCAAGAGCCCTGAACTGCCAGACATGATGGATAGCAAAGGACACCAAGGTCTGCAATGCCAGCGGGATGCATGGACACAGAGACTCAGGAGCAGAAGATTTGGGAGGAAAAGAAAGACTTGTGGGGGAAAAGCTGGTAAATAGGAGAGGACTAAATGGTGGGATATGTTAGGTAAAAAATGGGAAACAAGAGGGGGCAAAACGAAAAGGAAATGTGAGGGGGAAAAGGATAGGAAATGTCAGGGGAAATGAAGAGGGAGGAAAAGGGCAGAAAACCTGAAGGGAAAAATCATCAGGAAAACAGAGGGAAGATGGATGGAAATGAGAGGGAAAATGAGTGTGCAATAGAAGGGGAGAAAAGGTGAAAAATATGAGGGGACAGACGGGTGAGAACCGTAAGAGATAAAGTGGTGGGAAATCAGAGGGGAGAAAAGGGTTGCAGAAGAAAAGGTGCAAAACATCAGAAAGGGTGGTAAAAATGACAAGCCCAAGGGACACTTTGCTCAGATGCACCAGCTCAAGCTGTTTCTGTGTCATTACACCATAAATTAAAGGCTTTGTGAAATCAGACCTCTGCCACGGAAAACCTGGGGTGGAACTGATGAGGAAACATGGTCTGACAGTGTGAGTGGGGGGTGTGGGGACTAAACCGGGGACATGTCAGGTGACTGGAGCTGCCAGTGAATGCATGATGCAGGAAGAAAGTGATCAACCAAAATATGAACATTGGTATAATACCGATACTCAACTGTGACGGACAAAAGACTCTCTGACAGTTTCAAGTTAGAAAGTGCATGTTTATTCAGCACTGGGCAGGAGCGTGGGGTAACCCCCTAATATGCACTGCAAAATCACAGGTGATCACAGGGTCTATTTATTGATAAAGCTTCCAATGATTACATATTCATAATACCAGTGTTGCCCGATGCCCCAAACAGAACACAAACTAACAGAGTCAGTTTATGCGGTGCTTTATTCAGAGCCCGGGGAACCTGCGGACTAGCGTCCAAAGTCAGGATCCCACAGCTCCCTTTTTCCATCAGGTTTTTATACCTTTTTACAAAGTGGTCTACGTGCAGAAATACACATTCTTCAAAACAATACAGATACATAAATCTTGCAGGTATCATTCCTAAAAGTTATAAATTCTGCATGCTTGTCTACTTAGAACTATAGGCTACCCCCATTAATCCCCCTTGTATGTTTGCCCACCACCAGAACCCTTTATTTATTATTATTATACTTTAGCCTTATCTTGAAAGTTTCTAGATGTCCTATATGCTCTACTAAATCCTTTGATTATTGTTTTCACAGTTCTAAATGTTCTATATGCTCTACTAATTCTTTTCACTATTGTTTCACAAGGTAGGTTCTCAGGGCCTGTCTGAAAACTGCAGTTTTCTAAGCCTTAGCATGACTACTACTATATCTACATTAGTCCTTTTTCTCATTATTTCGGTATCAACTCCCCCCTTTTGAGCATTCTTCAGATTTTCTGCAAGGATGCTCAATTCTTCAAGTTGTGGTTTCTATGTAGAACGGTGAGTCTTCTTTTCGAGTTGGCAGGATTACTTCTTTCCGGGTCAGTGCTCTCATGACACGTCGAGTATTAGTTCCTTCTCTGGCAATCATTCCTAAAAGACATCTATACATAATCATGCATACTACAATAATTAATACAATCATTATTACATATTGTACAATTGATGATATCCAACCAGAGACTTGGATTCCTAGGGAGCTAAACAGTGCTCCTACCCAGTTATGTTCAGCTTCTTCCTGGACTTCATGCACTTTTGTTTCAATTTGTTCCAATTGACTTATGTCCTTTTCTACTTCTTCTGTGACATTTGGGATATGTATGCAGCAATGATCAACCTTTCCTTGGAGGTATCCACAGACTCCATGTTCTTTTAATAAAAGCAAATCTAATGCCATTCTATTTTGGATTGTCATTCTTGTTGTTGCCTGCAATTGTAAATTTAGATCCTTAAATCCTTTCTTTGTAACTGTAGCTAGCCTCTCAGTTTGTCCTAGTAATTTGTACAGCATCTCCCGGTTTCTATATGTAGAAATTGGTGCAAACAAGGATTCCAATACCCACCCAAATTTAACTCCTGATGAGGGTTCATGCCATTCATCTTCATTTCCCTGTCCTAGTTCTTCTGCTACTTTATTTGTTTCTCTCTTTGCTCGTGACTGCATCTCTTTCTTCGTTAATTTAGACTGTTTCCAAAAAGGACATAATGTGGGAACCCCTAAGGTAATTTGTGTTACAGGCCCGTCTAATGGCAAATGTGTTGTCCATTGTCCATGTCCCATAATCCATACTAAATTTCCTGGACTCCTGATAGTTGTATCCTTACAGCTCAAAGTTTTACCCTTCTGGTCCTGCGGGAAAGCACTTCCTGGAATTGTATGGTTAAGTTTTCTACACTCACAACCCCATTTTATAAGCATTCTGACCGGTGCCAAACTAATTTGATTCTCTGGAGTGTCACAGGTGAGAATTTGGGTGCAGTTCCAATTTTCTTTTGTGGCGCTCAAAGTTTTTGTAGATGTGCTGGTTTGAGATACTTCTGTGTGAGTGGCATTTCTGCTTCCCGTCCATTGGACACACCAATTAACTTGTCCAATGTAACTATAATGTTCTAATATGCTGGGGCCCCATACCGTTTTCCAACTGTCCCACGAGGATTCCTGCCGGGATGAGTTCTGGCATATCATTTCATAATAGCTTTCATTTTTAGGTATTCTTTTCTTTTGCCAATGTGGTAGAAAACATTCCCACTTAGCATCTTCAGGTTTTACTTTTCCCCCTGTCGCTAATTGAATTCCCCAATCCCTAATTTGTCCTAACCTTCCATGGCTAATTAGACAATCCTTATAGGTTAATATTCTTAATGTTTCTCCAACTTTTTCCCATTTTACTTCAATTTCGATTTTATTTCGTAATTTTAATTCACAACTTCCATTCTTACCTCTTTTTATTAGGGGTAAATTTCCTACTGGAATCACTCCCCAAGGGATTGGTTCCCCTGCAGCTTGTGGCAGAGGTAAACATGCCGTTATTTTTGATACGTTTTGTATTTGTCCAAAATCCCGAATTAACCCTACTACTAAATTTTGTTGTTCCTGGTTTCTCTGTAGTGCCAGGCTTGTATCTCTCAATCCATTCTACATATTTACTCGTGCACTGACTGGTATTACCTGCACCGAGTACCCCCTTCGGGTTTTATTTTCCTTTAAAATACCTACATTTATGTCCCCATAATCAAAGTTTTCTCTAATCCACACAATGCATGAGAATTGTCCTACCTGATCAGCTTGCATATGAGATATTGTCAATGTGGTGTTACCTTTTTGCTGTTCCATATCCCAAAATGTCACGATTCCTTCTGTAAATACTTCGTCTGTGGTGATTTGTCTCCAGGCTACCTTTACTTCTTTTAATCCAGCTCTCTGGTTGTCAGAAAACAAACAGGTTAAATTTATTCCCGCACCTTCTGGCACCATTACATCTGGCTCCGGAACTGTAATTTTAACAAATGCTTCTCCCACCTGCATTATACAGACTAATGTTAAAAGAACTAAGTCCTTGCCCTGAACACCAGCTTTGTTGCAGACAGAGGCTGTACTTCCCATCTTGACGGGACCTTCTTGATTCGAGTGTAGTGAATCCAGTTGTCGATCCCTTGGACTTTCACTGCCGTGTAGGTAGTCATGATCACTTGGTGAGGACCGCCCCATACTTCTTTCAAGGGTTCTGTATTCCAGTTCTTTACATATACTTGATCTCCTGGCTGGATGTCATGGACAGGATTTTCCAAGGGCAGAGGCCGGTTCCACTGCAATGCTCCCCGCAGCGCTGTAAGGACTTTATTTAAAGACAAAATGTAACTCAACAATACTTGATCTCCTACTAAGTGAGGGTCCTCTTTGTAAGTTGCAGCATGATATGGCTTGCCATACAAAATTTCGTATGGACTTACTCCTATCTTTTCTCTGGGTTTAATCCTGATTCTTAGCAAGGCTAGAGGTAGTGCCTGGGGCCACTGTATCTTTGCTTCCTGACAAATTTTCTTAATCTGCCCTTTTAATGTCTGATTCATCTGTTCTACCTGGCCACTAGATTGTGGTCTCCAGGGCGTATGGAGATCCCAGGCTATTCCTAATACTCTGGCTACCTCTTGGACTACTCCAGCTACAAAGTGAGGTCCCCTATCTGAGGACATTCCTAATGGGATCCCAAATCTAGGAATGATTTCTCGTAGTAAGGTTTTAATTACTTCCTTTGCCTGGTTAGTCCTGCACGGGAAAGCTTCCGGCCACCCTGAAAAAGTACACACATACACCAGTAAATAACGGTACCCTTGTGCTTTTGGTAGCTCTGAGAAATCTATTTGCCAATAGTCTCCTGGTTGCGGCCCTACTTGTAACTTTCCTAGTTGTATTTGCCTTCGTGTCACTGGGTTATTTTTAATACAGACAGGACACGTGGCGTTAATCCGTTTTGCCATTGTTAACATCTGGTTGGAAATCACCTCATGTTTTAAAAATTGTACCAATGCGTCTGCTCCCCAATGGCACTTGTTATGTTCGATTTCTAAAATTGTTTTCATTACTTTTGTTGGCAGTAGAACCTGACCTACAGCTGTGACATACCATCCTTTTTCATTCTTCTGGGCCTGGAGAAATTGAGCAAGCTTCTCATCTTCATGTGTATACCATGGTTTCTGCTCAAGAAAAGAAGTTGCAGGGTTAATTCGCACTGGCAATAAAGCTAATTGTGTCCATACCTCTCGGGCAACCTGTTTGGCAACTCTGTCAGCCAACTGGTTTCCTTGGAACGCTTTTCCCTCTTCCTTTTGATGTCCTTTTACATGCATCACTGCCACTGCCTGAGGTTTATGCACTGCTTCCAATAGTGCTAATATTTGTTCTTTGTGCTTAATTTCTGATCCTTGAGAATTCAACAGTCCTCTTTCTTTCCATAGTGCTCCATGTACATGTATTACTCCAAAGGCGTATTTTGAATCAGTCCAAATGTTTACTCTTTTCCCTTGACTCAATTCTAAGGCTCTCACCAGAGCATGTATCTCGGCTTTCTGGGCTGAAGTTCCCGGGGTTAAAGCTTGAGCTTCTATTATTTGTGTCAAAGTCACTACTGCATATCCCGCATACCTGGTTCCGTTTTCCACAAAGCTGGATCCATCTGTAAACAGTTCCCATTCCGGATTCTCCAAAGGCTCGTCTTTCAGGTCCTTCCGGCTGGCATACACCTGTTCAATGATTTCTACGCAGTCATGTGTCAATTCGCCTCCTTCTTCCTGGCTGCTGCTCCTAAGAAATTCTGCTGGGTTGAGATGATTAGTTATTTTTAATTCAATGTCATCTTGTTCTCGGAGAAGTGCCTGGTATTGTAACATGCGGCTTGATGAGAGCCAATGCCCCCCCTTTTGTTCCAAAACCGCAATGACCATGTGGGGAACAAATACTTCCATCTTTTTCCCCAGAGTCAATTTTCTGGCTTCCCGAATTAGAAGCACTGTTGCTGCCACAGCTCTAAGACAACCTGGCCATCCGGCACTTACAGTGTCTAGCTGCTTTGAGAAGTACCCCACCGGGCGCTTCCATGAGCCCAGTTTTTGGGTGAGCACCCCTATTGCCAGTCTCTGTCTCTCATTTACGTATAGTTGAAAAGGTTTTGTAAGATCTGGCAATCCTAGTGCTGGGGCTTCCTTTAAGGCTTGTTTCAGACTCTGGAATGCTTTTTCTTGAGTTTGTCCCCACTGAAACACAGGGCTTTTGGCTGCCTCATATAGGGGTTTTGCTTTTAGTCCAAATTCTGGGATCCACAAGCGGCACCACCCTACCATGCCCAAAAAGGATCTTAACTCTTGTGGATTTCGTGGTGTGGGTATGGTGCAAATTGCTTGTATTCGATTAACTCCCAACTTTCGCACCCCTTGTGAAATTTCGCAGCCTAGGTAAATTACTTGGGTTCTTACCAGCTGAGCTTTTTCTTTCGATACTCGGTATCCAGCTTGTCCCAGCATATTAAGTAATCCAATAGTGAGTCTGAGGCAAACATCCTTTTCTGTGGAGGCTATAAAGATGTCATCAACATATTGTAGGAGAACATATAAGAAAGGTGATTCTTTTACCTGAGTCGTCTTCCATTCTTCTAACTCTCAAGCCAATTGATTTCCAAAAATAGTTGGTGAGTTTTTGAATCCTTGTGGTAGACGCGTCCAGGTGAGCTGCTTCTTGCGTCCCGTGTCTGGGTTCTCCCACTCAAAGGCAAAGTATTTCCTACTTTCAAGTGCCAAGGGGATACAGAAAAATGCATCTTTCAAATCAATCACTGTGAACCACTTAAACCTTTCCGACACAGCTGTCAACAATGTATACGGATTAGCTACTACTGGGTGTATATCTTTAGTGATGTTATTAATTGCTCTTAAATCTTGAACTAATCTATACTTACCATTTGGCTTTCTGACTGGGAATATCGGAGTATTGAATTCTGACTCACATTCCTGTAAAATTCCCAAGCTAAGAAATTGTTCAATCATGGGTGCTATTCCTATTCGTGCTTCCAATTTCAAAGGATATTGTCTTACCCTTACTGGGGAGGCTCCTTCCTTTAGTTCTATTACAACCGGTTGTGCTGCTTTTGATTTTCCAGGTACTCCTGTTTCCCATACCCATGGTACTACAGCTTGTTCTATTTCTTGTGGTATTTCTGCTGCTTCAACTTCTTTTACTACAAACATCTTAGCAATATTCTCCTCAGGAAATTCCAATCTTACTCTACCTTTTTCAAATATTATCTTTGCCTCTAACATTGACAATAGATCCCTCCCGAATAGCGATTCTGGGCTATTTGGCATATATAAAAATTGATGATTAAATTCTTTCCCCCCAAATTTTATATCTAATGGCCACAAAAATGTTCGTTCCTCAACTTGTCCCGTAACCCCCACCACTTGGATAGTAGAATCACTCAAAGGTCCTAGCTTAGTGTTAACAGCTGAATATGATGCCCCCGTATCTACTCTAAATTCTAATGGTTCCCCATCTACTTCCATTATTACCTTTAAATCCTGGTCTAGTCAGCTCTGATTTTGGTAATTCCCCATCATGAGGGCTTGGGCGACACCTTGGGGATTTCCCGGGAAAGCACCTGTATTATTCATCAATCCCTGATTTCCATTCCCGCTGGCTATAATTCCTCCCCCAAAACCCATGCCTTGGTTGAGAGGACACTCATTTTTCCAATGTCCTCTATTTTTACATAGAGCACATTGATCTATCCCTAGTTGTATTCTCCCTCTTCCCATATTAAATTGACCCATAAGTCCTCCCGCACCCATTGGCATTCCCCCTTTTGCTATTCCCCTTCCCCCTCCTCGTCCACGTCCACGACTCCCCCCTCTCATATTATTTCCAGCCGCTTGCTGTAACACTGCCAACATAGTAGCCTGCTGTTTCCTGGCCGTTTCTTTTTCTCTATTATTATATACCTTCCACGCAACTTCCAACAGTTTATCTAAATTCCGAGTATCCTCTCCCTCCAGTTTTTGTAATTTCTTTCTAATATCTTCCTGAGACTGCCCCATAAAAATTAATGCTAGCTGTAATTTTCCCGATTCCCCTTCAACTTCTAAATTAGTGTATCTACGAGCTGTCTCCTTAAGCCGCTCTAAAAAGGTTGACGGAGACTCATTCTTTTCCTGCCTGACCGAATACAACTTAGACCAATTCAAAGTTTTTGGTATTCCATTCCGTATTCCTTCTGTTAACAAATCCTGATAAGCTTTAAGTCTCCGAGAACCGCCCGTCGAGTTGGGATCCCACTCCGGATCTTCCCTAGGTACCAAATCATTTACTGTACCATCCACAAGCCGCAACCTAATCATTTCTCGTGCTTTCTCTGTCATAGCTTTAAACACCATTTCCTTTTCAGTAGAATCCATTATTGTGTCTAACAAAACTTGTAAATCATTCCAATCTGGGTTCTGAGTCTTAATTACCATTTTTACCACCCGCGCAGTTCGTTCAGGATCCTCCCGATACGCCCCCGCTGATTGTTTCCAAATTAGTAAATCATTCGGAGAGAAGGGAACTTTCACTATGACCCGTTCCCCCTGCGGCCCGACAGCTTCACGGAGCGGAACCATTAAATGAGCACCTTCTTCCTTTTTCTTCCTTTCCACCTCCCACCGCCCTCTCCGAGTTCTTTCACATAAGGGGGTCCGTGGTATATCAGTGGTTTCTATTTTTGCTTCCCGATCCCCCCTTTCTACCTCTGGCATACTTTCTCCACGTTCCTCCACCGGAGGGGCACTAGGGGCTATCAGCAAAGAAACATCCTCCTCAGGTTCCGAAAACCTAACCGAGCATTCCTTCTCTTTCTGCCAACCCTTACATCCATCACAATTCTGCTTTAATGTTTTCAAAACCATGATCCCACACTCCTTTTGCCACTCCGGTTTATCTTTCAAATAATAAAAGAGGTCTAGATACGGTATTTCATCCCATTTTTCATTACTTTGCAGAAAATGCATCAGAGGTGTAATAATGTCAGGATTCAGTGTACCGTTCCTAGGCCATTGCATACCATCGGGTTCATATAAAGGCCATACATAATTACAGAAATCAATCAATTTCCTTTTACTTAGTTCTTGACCAAAATTCCCCACATTCCAATGTTGTAATAAACAGCCCAAAGGCGAATCGTCCGGGATTTCTATCCCAGAACTTGCCATAGTTCTAAACGTTTTTAAAGACATCATTTCACCTTTTTTTTTTTTTTTTTTTTTTTTTTTTTATAATATACACCACACAACACTCACACCCTTTCCACAAACCTTGCCACACTGCACACCACACACAACACTCACACCCTTTTCCACCAATCCACCAATCTTGCCTTTCTCGTCGCCGCGAGTGGCAAGTGCTGAACCTGCGCAGTCACTGCCGCGTCTGACGGTCAGCGCCTAGGCTTTTCCACAACCTTAAAGACGTCTGTGACCCCCGTGCGGAATCGCCGTTCCGACTTAATCGGCAGGCCCCCCTTCCCCTCAATAAAAGAATAAAGCACCTTCGGGCTTACCTCCAGGTCGTCCGTCAGGCGCGGGGTCGGGCACGGGTTGATGTTCTCCCCAGAAATCACCTGGTGCCGGCGTGGAGTGGATCAGCCCACGAACCGCCCCAGCCACCTCCGGAGTCCCATCTGGGTCGCCAGGAAAACTGTTGCCCGATGCCCCAAACAGAACACAAACTAACAGAGTCAGTTTATGCGGTGCTTTATTCAGGGCCCGGGGAACCTGCGGACTAGCGTCCAAAGTCAGGATCCCACAGCTCCCTTTTTCCATCAGGTTTTTATACCTTTTTACAAAGTGGTCTACGTGCAGAAATACACATTCTTCAAAACAATACAGATACATAAATCTTGCAGGTATCATTCCTAAAAGTTATAAATTCTGCATGCTTGTCTACTTAGAACTATAGGCTACCCCCCTTAATCCCCCTTGCATGTTTGCCCACCACCAGAACCCTTTATTTATTATTATTATACTTTAGCCTTATCTTGAAAGTTTCTAGATGTCCTATATGCTCTACTAAATCCTTTGATTATTGTTTTCACAGTTCTAAATGTTCTATATGCTCTACTAATTCTTTTCACTATTGTTTCACAAGGTAGGTTCTCAGGGCCTGTCCGAAAACTGCAGTTTTCTAAGCCTTAGCATGACTACTACTATATCTACATTAGTCCTTTTTCTCATTATTTCGGTATCACCAGCACCTCCCATTCCCCGCTTCCATGGTAATTAGTTTGAATGGATATTGAGCATGCATGGTTGCCTTCTTGAATTAAGTCTGGGGTCGTTTTTGTGGGAAGAGGGCTTAAAAAGAGGAAGTAAGGAGAGTCTTCCTTGCTCTGAACTCTGGACCTTTTCTATCAATGACAATACAAATGACTTCTGAGAGAACTCTAATTTCCCTCTTTTGTGACTTTGAATAAGTTTCTTTGAATAAGATTGCAATTGTTTGTGTTTCTTTGGATCTATTTGCTAGTTTCATCTTTTCCCATTGCAAGCACAGCTGAGAAAACATAAAGTGACAGACAATCAATTATTTAAGTTTCAGATAACTGCTCCCTTCTAACTCCTAATTTTTAATTATTTTCAGCAAGGTAACTAAAATCCTAATTTTCTAAGATTAGTGTTTCACCATCGAGGGGTGGGGAGCTACTCTGGCTGATCCCCTGCAGTGGTGTCTGCTCTGACCGGCCGTGCTCGCTGTCATCAGCACCCTGGCCCCCTTCTCCACAACTCAGTCTCTTGCTAATCTCTTCATTTCTGGTCAAAATTATGTTCACACCAGAGCCAGTATGGTGCAGGGTCCTTTGTGACACTGTTACCTGTAGGAAAAGCCTTATAAAGTAAGGGCCTTGACACCCTTGTAAAATCATGGTTCAGGCCTGTTACTTTGGCTAAGTAGGAAAGGACTATGAGAAAGTGACTCAGATGAATTGGAGGAAGAAAAACAAGTTGTATAACCATTATGTGTTTACATCATGGTGTATGGTGCTTGGTTGAATTACATTTGTTGTGCTTAAATGGAATGAAACTGATAATGGCTTAAGTGCTTTAAAAGGCCTGGTTTTTGCAATAAAGATCTCTCTTGCACCTGCCAGGGAACTCTGTCACTCTGCTTCATAGAACTCCCAAGACTCTGTGAAAACTCCCAAGGCCAGAGATTTTAACTGCTGGGAATGGAGCCCCTTCACAGCAGTGGTTCCAGTGACCCCACATGTCCCCGTTTGAGTCCCCACACCCCACAGCTGCACAGTCAGACCAGGTTTCCTCACCACTTCAACCCCAGGTTTCCCATGGCAGAGTCTCAGATGTCTCATTCCACAAAGCCATTTATTCAAGATGCAGTAACACAGGAACAGCTCCAGCTGCTGCATCTGAGCAGGACCCTGAACAAGGGACCCTGGGCTCATGTAATTTGTCTTGCAATTTCCCCTTTTTTATTCACATTTTCTGCCCTTTTCTCCTCAAGTTTCCCACCATTTTTCCTCTCAGATTTCCCTCCCATCTGTCCCCTCACATTTCCTGTTATTTTTGGCCTCATCTTTCCTGGGTGTTTTTCCTTATCTTTTGCACCCACTTTTCCTCCTCACGTTTCCTGTCTTTTCCTCCTGATGTTTCCTGTCCTTTTCCCCCTCAAGTTTCCTGCTCTTTTCTCCCTTCACACTATCCCCCCATTTCCCCCCTCACATTTCTTGTCATTTTGTCCTCTCATGTTTCCTGCCCTTCTGTCCCATTACATTTGCCATCATTTTTTTCCCTGATGTTTCCCACCTTTTTTCCCTTCTGTTTCACACCCTTTCTTTCTTTCTTTCTTTCTTTCTTTCTTTCTTTCTTTCTTTCTTTCTTTCTTTCTTTCTTTCTTTCTTTCTTTCTTTCTTTCTTTCTTTCTTTCTTTCTTTCTTTCTTTCTTTCTTT
>NW_027636144.1:0-33696 GCF_903797595.1 Erithacus rubecula
TGGGTGTGTGTCCCTAACAGCAAACCCTTGGCCTGCAGGAGCGTCTCACTCACCTGCAAAGCAGAAAGCTCAGGCGGTGCGCTCGGAACGAGCTCGTCTGGTGCAAAGCTGTCAGAGCCCTGTGAGGGCAGAGCCCTGTGCCCAGGGCTGAGCCAGCAGAGCCCTGGCACAGCCCAGAGCTGCCTCAGCATCTGCAGAGCCCGGCTGCAAGGAGAGAAACCAGAACCCACCCGTCACCGAAGGCTCCTGTCCCCCATGTCCCGACTCCGCAGTGCCCAGGCCGTGCTGGCTGCGCCCAGAGCTGGGCACAAACCTCCCAGTCACTGCTGCCCCTAGGAGCAGAGCAGGAGGGCAGCACGTGTGCCCAGCCTGCAGCCACCATGGCACATCCAGCCCCTCAGCAGCTGCCCAGAGCCAAGAAGCAGCTTGGCAGCCACTGAAGAGTTCCTTGCAGCCACCCCAGCAAAGGGGGGAACCTTCGGTGCCCAGCCAGGCCGTGCCATGCCCAGATCTGGGACCATCCCCCTGCCTGGGGACTCACCTGCAAATTTGGCCTGGAATGCCTTTGAAGAAGGTGCCGGAATCAAAGTCAATCATCTCCAGCTGCCAGTGGCCAGGGCCAGGCAGAGGTTGTCATCCTTGAGGTTGTCCTTGCAGCAGCCCCACCTGGTACAGCTTCTCCAGGAGCTGCTTCTCCTTCCCTGGGGGCCAGACCAGGCTGTCTGTGCTCTGCCCAGGGACTCAGCCATCACTGAACCAGGACAGGTAAAACCAGGTGGAATGGTGGCTGCCAGTGCTTGCAAGACCAGCTCAGCTCCAGAACAGATGCTCCCATCTGATGACCCCTGCTCCATGGTACAAAAAATCTGGGTTTCTTTGCTTCTTGTGACCAAGAGATGTGTGTAGCTGTTTGATCAAAGGCTCCTGGATTAAATGGTGCCTGTGAATCTCTCCCATCTTCTAGGGCAGATGAACATCCTGCAGCCAAGGGTCATAGAACAGATCTTCCACAGATGGCCTGTCCAAGGAGCGCATGGATAAACACCAGCTGATAACATCTCGGCACTCTGGAGAGAAAACCAGCAACCACCAGTCAGCTGGAGAAGGACCCTGTTTGCTTTGCCCCACTGTTCCCATGCCCAGGCGCTGCTGGATGTGCTCAGAACTGGGCCTAAACTTTCCAGACAACTCCCTGTTTTGGAGGAGAGCAGGACATGTGCCACCTCCTCAGCAGCTGCCAGAGCAGGATGCTCACGAGCCCACTGCTGTCTCCCAGCACTGGTATTCCCCGTGCCCAGAGATAAGGATCCACCTTGAGAGAGCCCTTGTGGGAACTTGAGCTGGCCCCGGATGATGTCCCGGCCCTTCTTGAACGGGTGTTTCCCGCAGACCATCTGGTACAGCACGATGCCCAGGGACCAGATCGTTGCTGCCTCACCATGGTAGCATTTAAGCTGGGTCCATTCAGGGGGGCTGTAGGATGGTGTTCCTATGGAATACAGATGGAGCTCATCAGGGGGATGCTGCTGCTCTCAGAGCCTGGCCCCAGCATCCCTGGGCATGGGGGGGCTGCAGCAGTGGCACAGGGGGTGACCTGCTGCCTCCTTGCCAGCACCTGGCTCTTGTGTACAAAACTGGGGCTAAAAAAGAAGCCACTGGCATTGGTAGAGGGCAGTAGAAGCCCTGGGAAGGCCCAGCTAGGACACACAGAAGAAAAACCCACCCAGTGGTGGGAAAAACCCACTCTCCTCCCTGCTTGCATTGCCCCCAGAAAACATTAATAAGCTAAGGCAAACAAGGGCAGCAAAGCAGTCCAAGCCCTTCCTCGCCTGCACACCAAACTGAGCAGTGCCCAGGTCTGACCCCCCTCTCTGCCACCCCCATGGGGTTTGTGCTGGGCTGGCTGAGTGGCTGGTGAATGAGGTTGGCAGAGCTGGCAGCTGGCCCCCCTCTGAGCCCCACCTGAAAGCAACTTGGCTGCAGAAGCAATACCATGGCCTGCAGCAAAGGGGGAAATCCCTGGTGCCACAGCCAGGCTGGGCAATGAGATGCCCAGGAGCATCTCCCAGGCTCGGCTCACCTGCAAACTGGGTGTAGACTGTGTCCTGGAGGAAGGTGCCACAGCCGAAGTCAATCAGTTTGAGCTGCCCACTGTCCAGGTCGATGATGATGTTGGCCGGTTTGATGTCCCTGTGCAGGACCCCGCAGCTGCTGCAGTGACGCACGGCCTCCAGCACCTGGCGAAACAGCCCCCGCGCCTCCTCCTCCGGCAGGAATCTCCGAGCCGCGATGAAATCACGGAGGTCCTGACATCGCTCTGGACGCTCCATCACCAGCAAGAAGCAGCTGGACAGCTCAAACCACTCCAGCAGCTGAATGACTCCAGGGAACCCAGTGGACACCTTGTCCAGGAGCACAATCTCCAGGGGCGCACGGGCGCTGTCGGGCTGTGCGAGGAGCACGATGCCGTCAGCGGGGCTGAGGCCGTGCCAGGGCTCTGGGGCTCCTCAGCCAGCCCGGGATGCTCTGCACCCCCCGCTCACCCCACGCCCGCTCTCCCTGCAGGGCTCCCGGCGGCTCCCACTCTGCCGAGCCCCGGCTCCTCGCCACCCGGCACACCCCGCCTTCTACCGCTGGCCCCATTCACTCACCAGCTCGCCCCAGTGCTGGATGCGATTCCTGGGCACGCGCTTGATGGCAACCTGTGAGCCAAGGGGAAGCAGCGGGCAGAGCTCACTGCCCAGCACGCCGCGCTCCAGCCTCCCCTTCCTCGTCTTCTTCTTCCTCCTCCCTCCTCCTCCCTCCCTCTCCGCCCCTGCCACTCACCAGGGCGCCGTCCGCGAGCCGGGTGCCCGAGAAGACGCTGCCAAAGCCGCCTCTGCCCAGCAGCGAACCCATCCGGTACCGCTCCTGCAACGCCTCCAGCACCTTCCCTGCGGGCGACACGCGGCTGTCAGCGCTCGGCCCGGGGCCAGACACGGCCCCCGACCGTTCCCCGAGCGTCCTGGGCTGGGCATCCCCACCCGCCCCGGGCCCCGGCGGAGCTCGGACTGAAGGAGCCGCAGCGGGGGCGGCGGGAGCGGCCGCGCCGTGTGTGCCCTCCACGGGCCCTGGGAGGAGCCGGGGCCGGGGCTGGGACTGGGGCTGGGACAAGCGGAGCCCAAGAGAAGTGATGCCTCCCCAGCCCCAGGCACTGATGCCCAGCCAACAGCGCCACAGCCAGGACAGCGAGAGCCGGGTGGAGGCGACACCGGGGAGGGATGGGCGGAGCCGGGGCCGGGGCCGGCGACGGGGCAGGGGCAGCCCCGCCCGGGGCCGGGGGCGGGCTCGGAACATGGCCCGGAACGGGAAGAGGGGAGAAGGTAAGAGAGGGAGAGGGTCGGGGAAAGCGACTCCGAGGAAGAGAAGGAACAAGAGATCCAGAGGATCTGTAGACTCGCTGCTGCCGCTGGCGCCGCCGCTGCCGCTGCTGCCGCCGCTGCCGCTGTTGCTGTTGCAACTGAACCCCCGGGGCCGTTTCTCCGCGTGTTCGCTTGTCCGCGTGTCCGTTCCACGCTCGCCCCACTCGCCCCATGGCCGAGCCCCGCGCGCCCCGGGGACAGCCCCTGAAACTGTCCCAGCACGAGCCGGGCCGCGCCGGGGGCTCCCCGCCGAGCCGGGGCCGAGCCGGGGGCCGGGGCTCCGGCCAGAGGCCACTGCACCACACCGGGAGCCTGAGGCCGAAGGAGAGATTAGTTAACTTGATCCACTGTGAATTGAGAAAGCAAAATGACTTTTCATTGGTTTCCCGAGCTGTCCATCACTCAATCAGCTCTCTGATTGGTCCCCGCAGCTCACAGGGGAGGCCCCCAGACGTGGGACAGCCCCTCCCACTCCCCGGCCTCGAGTTGCTTCCCTCAGGTGAAATCCACCCCTCCCCCAGCACGCGAAACCGACACAAAGACAAAAACAATAAAGCAAAAGTTTCTTATCTCCGGGTACTTGAAGTTCAGCCCAGAGCACACACTAACTCAGAAAAGACTTCCCTAAATGCATCAACATGTTGAGTATTCATTGACGATTCCCGATGCGCTCTCCCGGGGGTCCCTGCGGGGGTTCCACCCGGGGGGGGCTCGGACGGGGCTTGGCCCAGACCCCTGCCCCGGGACCCTCCCCAAAACACCGCCTAGGATGCCCCCCAAAAAACCGACTGGGACCAGGTCAGTGACTGGGGGAGGGTGCCGGCTCTTTCTGGGGGGTCCCGGTGTTTCAGGGGGGTCTCGGTATTTTTTTTTTTTGGGGGGGGTCCCGATATTTGGGGGGGTCCCGATTTTGAGGATTCTCGGTATTGGGGGGGTGGGGGGGGGAGTCCCAGGATTGGGGATCCCGATATTTGGGGGGGGTCCCGCTATTTTTGGGGGAGGAGTCCCGGTATTTGGGGCGGGTGTCGATATTTGAGGGGGGGGTCCCGGTATTTGGGGAATCGCGAATGTTTTGGGGGGTCCCAGTATTTGGGGGACTCCCAATATTTGGGGGGCCTGGTACTTTTTGGGGGGTCCCAGTGTTTGGGAGGGGGGGTCTCTATTTTTTTGGGGGGGGGCCCGATATTTGAGGGGGTTCCAGTATTTGGGGGACTTCCAATATTTGGGGGGTCCCGGTGTTTTTTTGGGGGGTCCCGATATTCCGGGGGGGGAGGGGGGTTATTTGGGGATCCCGGCTCTTTTTGGGGGGTCCTGGAGTTTGGGGGGTCCCAATATTTGGGGGGGAAGTCCTGATATTTGGAGGGTCCCGGTAATTTTTGGGAGGGGTCTCGGCTCTTTTTGGGGGTTCCCAGTATTGGGGGGGGGGGGGGGGGGGCCCTGATATTTGGGAGGGGGGGGGTCGGTCCTGTTATTTTTGGGTTCTCGTATTTTTGGGGGGGTTCCCTCTATTTTTGGGATTCGTTTTTGGGGGGTTCATTATTTTGGGTGTTTTTAGGGTTTCCCGTATTTTTCGGGGGGTTCTCGCTATTTTGGGGGGGGGTTCTCTGTATTTTTGGGATTCCCAGAGTTTATTTTGGGGTCCCTGTGCTGCTTTTGGCGTTCCCTGTATTTTTTGGGGTTCTCTCTGGTTTTGGGGTTCTCTGTATTTTGGGGTTCCCTGTGCTGCTTTTGGGGTCCCCGGTGCTGTTTTGGGGGACCCTGTGCTGATTTTTGGGGTCCCTGTGCTAATTTTGGGGTTTCTGTTTTTGGGGTCCCCCCGCTGATTTTTGGGGTTCTCTCTGTTTTTGGGGTCCCTGTGTTTATTTTGGGGTCCCCGTGCTGATTTTTAGGGTCCCTGTGCTGATTTTTGTGGTCTCTGTTTTTGGGGTTCTCTCTATTTTTGGGGTCTCTCTGTATTTGGGGGTTCTCTGTGTTTTTGGGTGTCTCAGTGTCTGATTTTGGGGTCTCTGTTTTTGGGGTCCACGTGCTGATTTTTGGGGTTCCGGTGTTTATTTTGGGGTCTCTCTTTTTGGGGTCTGTGTTTTTGGGGTCTCTGTTTTTGGGGTTCTCTTTCTTTTTGGGGTTTTCTTTGGTTTTGGGGTCCCTGTGCTGTTTTTGGGGTCCCTGTGTTTATTTCGGGGTCTCTGTTTTTGGGGTGTCTCTGTATTTGGGGGTTCTCTGTATTTTTGGGGTTCTCTCTGTTTTGGGTTCCCCGTGTTTATTTTGGGGTCTCCCCAGGCCGGGGGGCGGGGCCGGCAGCACCCGGTGCCCGTGAGCCGGATGGGCCGGGCAGCGGCCATGGGAGGGACTGGGGGAACTGGGAATGGGAACTGGGGAGACTGGGATGGACTGGGAGGGACTGGGAATGGGAAATGAGGGAATTGGGAGGGACTGGGGGAACTGAGGGGACTGGGAGGGACTGGGAGGGACTGTGGGGGACTGGGAATGGAAATGGGGGAACTGGGGGGGACTGGGGGAGACTGGGAGAGACTGGGGGGGACTGGGAATGGAAATGGGGGCACTGGGATTTTGGGGTCCCCCATTGGTGTCCCCCACCTGCCCAGTTTGGAATTGGGTCTGGGGTCTCTGGAATAGGGTCTGGGGTCTCTGGAATTTGGTCTGGGGCTCTGTTGGGAATTGGTTCTGGGGTCTCTGGAATTGGGTCTGGGGTCTCTGGAATCGGGTCTGGGGTCTCTGGTGTCAGTTTTGGCTCCCCCAGGGCTGGCGCTGGAATTGGGTCTGGGGGCTTTGGCCGGAGCCGCCTGGATGCGGCTGTGGGGGCAGGAGCAGTGCCAGGGTGAGTGTGAGACCCCAGACCCAAAATCCCCCTGAGACCCCAGACCCAACTGGGGATCCCCAAAATCCGCCTGAAAACCCAGACCCAATTGGGGACTCCCAAATCCCCTCCAAATCCCCACCCCCCCGTCAATTTTGGGTCCTCCCCTCCCCAATTTTGGGGTCTCTCGCCCCCCAATTTGGGCCTCCCCCCTCCCCAATTTAGGGTCTCCCCCCTCCCCAATCTTGAGGTCTCTCCCCCCCCAATTTGTGTCTCCCCGCCCCAGTCTGTCTCCCCCTCCCCAATTTGTGTCTCCCCTCCCCAATCTGTCTCCCTCTCCCCATTTTCAGGATCCCCCTCCCCAGTTTTGTCTCCCCCTCCCCAGTTTGTCCCCCAGGCTCCCCCCTGCTGTCAGCAGCCGCTGCCGAGCGTTTGGTGCCGCGCTGAGCCGGGCCAGGGGGGCGGCGCTGAAACTGGGACAGCTGCTGAGCATGGCAGGTGGGACCCCAAAACACCCCAAAATCACCCCAAAATAAACCCAAAAATATCCCAAAATAACCCAAAAACCATCCCAAAACCATCACAGAAATAACCCATAAACATCACAAAAATATCACACAAATATCACAGAAATATCCCAAACTGGGATAGCTGCTGAGCATGGCAGGTGGGACACCAAAAACAACCAAATCACCCCCAAAACACCCCAAAATAACCCAAAAACCATCCCAAAATCACCCCAAAATCACCCCAAAAATATCACAAAAATATCCCAAAAACACTAAAAAAAAAGCATCCCCAAATCACCCCAAAATATCCCATAAACAACCCAAAAAACATCCCATAAACAACCCAAAATCACCCCAAAAATATCCCATAAACACCCCAATAAATTTCTCAAAATCACCCTACAAACACCCCAAAACATCCCAAATTTATACCAAAACCACCCCAAAATTATCCCAAAACAATCCCACAATCACCCCAAAACCACCCAAAAAATATCCCAGAAACACCCCAAAATCACCACACAATCACCCCCAAAATATCCCAAAATACACCAAGAACATCCCACAACCCCATAAACCACCCAATCCCAAAAACTCTATAACCCCACAATCCCATAACCCCACAATCCCATAATCCCAGAATCTCATAACCCCATAACCTCACAATCCCATAACCCCATAACCTCACAATTCCACAATCCCATAACCCCACAATCCCATAACCCCATAACCCCACAAAGCCATAACCCCACAATTCCACAATCCCATAACCCCACAATCCCATAACCCCATAACCCCACAATTCCATAACCCCACAATACCACAATCCTATAACCCCATAACTCCACAATCCCATAATCCCATAACCCCACAATCCCATAAACCCACAATCCCACAATCCCATAATCCCATAACCCCACAATCCCACAATCCCATAAACCCACAATCCCACAATCCCATAATCCCATAACCCTACAGTCCCACAATCCCACAATCCCACAATCCCATAACCCCACAGTCCCGCACAGACTCGTCGGTTCTGACCCCACAGCTGCAGCAGATCCTGGTGTGGCTCCGGCAGAGCGCAGAGCCCATGCCGGGCTGGCAGACCCGGGCAGGGGATTGGGGTTTATAGGGTTTTTATAGGATTTTATTTGGTTTATAGGGTTTTTATAGGATTTTATTGGGTTTTATTGGGTTTATTGGGGTTTATTGGGGTTTGTTGGGGTTTGGCTCCGGCAGAGCCCACAGCCCATGCCGGGCTGGCACACCCGGGTAGGGGATTGGGGTTTTTATCCTGTGTCAGGATTTGGGACCAGTTCCTGGAATTCCAGGATTCTATGGGGCTTTTATAGAATTCTATAGGATGTAATGTGATTTTATGATAATTTATTGGATTTTCACCATTTTTTTTTTAATTTCCATAATTTGGGGAATTTTTGGGATCCCCAGGCTGTGCTGGAGCAGAAGCTGGGCCGGGATTTGGGACCAGCTCCAGGAATTCCAGGATTCTAAGGGATTTTCATAGTTTTTTATGTGATTTTTTGATATTTTATAGTATTTTATAGCTTTTAATGTGACTTTATGTTACTCTTTGGGATTTTCACCTGGCTTTTTTTGGAATTCTGGGATATTTTGATAATTTTGGGAATTTTTGGATCCCCTGACTGTGCTGGAGCAGGAATTGGGTCAGGATTTGGGACCAGCTCCAGAAATTCCCGGATTCTATGGGATTTTTATAGGATTTTACGGATTTTAATGTGATTTTATGATAATTTATTGGATTTTCACCGGGTGTTTTTTGGAATTTCGGTAGTTTTGGATATTTTTGGGATCCCCAGGCTGTGCTGGAGGAGGATCTGGGCCTGGGCTGGCGGGAGCAGCTCCTGGAATTCCAGGATTTCCCCGGGGCAGGTTCAGTGCGCGCGGCTCCACGACGGCCGCCAGGGGGCGCTAAAGGTGCAGGTGGGAATGGAAGAAATAGAAATAAAAATAAAATAGAAAAAAAAAGTAAAAGCGAGAACAAAAATGAGAATAGGGATAATAGTGACGGGGATGGGGGGATTTGGGGAGGGAAATGGAGAATTGGGGGAGGGGGAAATGGGACTTCTGGGGGAAATATGGGAATTTTGGGGGGAAAAATGGGAATTTTTGGGAAAAAAAGCCCCAGAAATTTGGGAAATTGGGGGAACTTCACGGAGAAAATGGGGGGAAAAATGGGAATTCTGGAAAAAAAAACAGAAAATTGGGGGAATTTGGGGGGGGAGAATGGGAATTTTTGGGGAAAAATGAGAATTTAACGGGAAAAAAATGGGAATTTTGGAAAAAAACCCCAGGAATTTGGGAAATTGGGGGAATTTGAGGCAATTTTTGGGGATAATGGGAATTTTGGGGAAAAAAACCCAGGAATTTGTGAAATTGGGGGACTTTGGGGGAAAATGGGAATTTAAAGGGTAAAAATTGGGATTTTGGGAGGGGAAAATAGAGATTTGGGGGGGACAAAGGGAATTTAGAGGGGAAAAATCGGAATTTTGGAAAAAAAGCCCTAGTAATTTGGCAAATTGGGGGAATTTGGGGGTAAAATGGGAATTTGGGGTGGGGGGGGAATGGGCGGAAAAATGGGAATTTTTGGGAAAAAAAGCCCCAGGAATTTGGGAAATTGGGGGAACTTCGCGGAGAAAATGGGGGGAAAATGGAAATTTTGGAATAAAACAGAAAATTGGGGGAATTTGGGGGAAGAATTGGAATTTTGGGGGGAAAATGGGAATATGGAGGGAAATAAATGGAAATTTTGGAAAAAAACCCCATGAATTTGGGAAATTGGGGGACTTTGAGGGAATTATTGGGGAAAATGGGAATTTGGGGGGAAAAATGGGAATTTTGGGGAAAAAACCCCAGGAATTTGGGAAATCGGGGGACTTTCGGGGAAAATGGGAATTTATAGGGTAAAAATTGGGATTTGGGGAGGGGAAAATAGAGATTTGGGGGGGACAATGAAAATTTTGAGGGGAAAAATGGGAATTTTGGAAAAAAAGCCCCAGGAAATTGGCAAATTGGGGGAATTTGGGGGGAAAAATGGGAATTGGGGGAGGGGGATGGGCGGAAAATGGAATTTTGGAAAAAAACCCAGGAAAATGGGAAATTGGTGGAATTTGGGGGGAAAATAGGAATTTTTGGGGGAAATGGAGATTTGGGGGGAGAGAAATGGTAATTTTGGAGGGAAAATGATAATGTGGAGGGGAAAATGGGGGGAGAAATGGGAATTTTTGGAAAAAAAAACCCAGTAAATTGGGGGAATTTGAGGGAAAAATTGAGATTTTGGGGGAAAAAAGGAGATTTGGGGGGCAGAAATGGGAATTTGGTGGGAAAAATGGGAATTTTGGGAAAAAAAAACCCCAGAATTTGTGAAATTGAGGGAATTTGGCAAATTGAGGGAATTTGGGGGGAAAAAAAACGGGGGAAAATGGGAACTTTTGGGGAAAATGGGAATTTTGGAGTGGAAAATGGGGGGAAAATGATAATTTTGGAAAAAAAAACCCAGGAAATTGGGAATTTGGAGGGAATTTGGGGGGAAAATTGGACTTTTGGGGGAAAAATGGGGATGTGGGGAAAAATGGAAATTTGGGGGGGGGAAATGGGAATTTGGGGTGAATTTGGGAAAAATAGCATGGGAATTTTGGGGAAAACAGGAATTGGGGGATTTTGTGGGGATTTGGGTGGAAATTTTGGGATTTGGGATGGGAGTTTGGGGACTGGGACAGAATTTTGGGAATTTGTGCTGGGATTTTTTTGAATTGGAGCAGAATTTTGGGAATTCAGGCTGGGAGTTTGCGATTTGAGTTGGAATTGTGGGAATTGTTGCAGAATTTTGGGGTCTGTGTGGTAATTTTGGGGTCTCTGGAATAATTTTGGGGTCTATGGTGTAATTTTGGGGTCGGTAAGGTAATTTAGGGTCTGTGGGATAATTTTGGAGTTTGGGGTGATTTGGGGGTAATTTTGGGTTCTCTGGGGTAATTTTGGGGTCTGGGGTGTGATTTTGGGGTCTGGGGTGTGATTTTGGGGTGATTTTGGGGTGATTTTGGGTCCCCCCAGTAGCCGGGTGTCGCTCGCAGCATCGGCAGCAACATCAAGAATCTGCTGACCCTGCTGAGCCTCAGCCCGGGGCTGCCAAAAGGTGACAAAAACACCCAAAATCACCCCAAAAACGGCCAAAAACCAGCCAAAATTAGCCCCAAAACAGCCAAAAATCACCCCAAAATGACCCTGCTGAGCCTCAGCCCAGGGCTGCCAAAAGGTGACAAAAACACCCAAAATCACCCCAAAACCGACAAAACCAGCCAAAAAACAGCCAAAATTACCCCCAAAACAGCCAAAAATCACCCCAAAATGACTCTGCTGAGCTTCACCCCGGGGCTGCCAAAAGGTGACAAAAACACCCAAAACCGGCCAAAATCACCCCAAAAATGACCAAAAACACCCACAACCAGCCAAAACCACCTCAAACACCCCAAAATCAGCCCAAAACCACCCCCAAAATTGCCAAAACCAGCCCAAACCAGCCCAAACCAGCCCAAAAACAACTAAAAACAGCCAAAATCACCTGAAGTCACCCAAAATATATTTTTTTAATAATTTTTCCCTCAATTCCTTGTTTATAATTTTTAATAATTTCCCATATTCCAAATTTAAAATTTTTTATAAATTTTCCCCAATTCCCAGTTTATAATTTTTTATTGTTTCCCCAATTTATAATATTTATAATGTTTATAATATTTTATAATATTGTATCATTTTCCCCAATTCCCGGTTTACAATATTTTACAATTTCCCCATTTTTATCATTTTTTCAATTTTCCCATTCTTATAATTTTTTTAATTTTCCCATTTTTATCATTTTTAAAATTTTTCCATTTTCATAATTTATTTACAAATTTCTTTTTTTTACCATTTTTTACAATTTTCCCATTTTTACCATTTGTTACAATTTTCCCATTTTTATATTTTTTTACAATTTTCCCATTTTTATAATTTTTTTTCAACTTTCCCGTTTTTACCATTTTTTAAAATTTTCCCATTTTTATCATTTTTACAATTTCCCATTTTCCCATTTTTTAAAATTTTCCCATTTTTATCATTTTTACCATTTTCCCATTTTTGTCATTTTTTGCAATTTTCCCATTTTTATCATTTTTTGTAATTTCAGTATTTTTATCATTTTTACAATTTTCCCATTTTTATAATTTTTTACCATTTTCCCATTTTTATAATTTTTTACAATTTTCTATTTTTACAATTTTTTGCAATTTTCCCGATTTTGTAATTTTTCAGATCTCTTGCCCATTCGGTTATTTTTATCAATTTTTACAATTTCGCCAATTTCTGTTTTTTCCCCGTTTCCAGGGCTGTTCGCGGTCGAGCTCAAGCGCGGCTCCGGGCGGGATTTGGGGGGGTTTTGAGATTTTGGCATTTTTTGGGGGGGAGGATTGGGGGGTTTTATGGGATTTTTGGGGGATTTTCAGAGGTTTTTTGGAAGGGGTTGGGGATTTTTGAGGGTTTTGGGGGATTTCTGGGGATTTTTTGGGGGCATTTTTAGGGGGAGGTTTGGGGGATTTTGGGGGATTTTTTGGGAACTTTTTGGGGATTTTTGGTGGTTTTTGGGGGAAGGTTTGGGGGTTTTAGAAGGATTTGGGGGATTTTTTTGGGGAGGTTTGTGGGATTTTGGGGGATTTTGGGGGAGGTTTGGAAAATTTGGGGGTTTTTTGGGAATTTTGGGGGATTTTTTGGGGAAGGATTGGGTGTTTTAGAAGGATTTAGGGGTTTTTTGGGAGAGGTTTGGGGATTTGGGGGGATTTGGGGGTTTTATTTAGGGGATTTTTTGGGATTTTTGGGGGATGTTTGGGGATTTTTTCGGGATTTTTGGGAATTTTTGGGGGAGGTTTGGGGGAGCTTTGGGGGTTTGAGAAGGATTTAGGGGATTTGGGGGGATTTTGGTGGATTTTTGAGGATTTTTTGGGAATTTTTTGGGAATTTGGGGGGATTTTTATGGGATTTTTGGGGGACGTTTGAGGGGGTTTATGGGATGTTGGGGGCGGGTTTTGGGGATTTTTTGGGGATTTTTGGGGATTTTTGGGGGGGATTTTTGGGGGGATTTTTGGGGGGATTTTGGGGGATTTTGGGGGGATTTTTATAGATTTTTGGGTGATTTTTTGGGGATTTTGGGGGGATTTTTGGGGATTTTTGGGGGGGGGGGAATTTTGGAGGTTTTCAGGGAAATTTGGGGGTTCAGGGATGAATTTTGATGTTTTTGGGGGGGTTTTGGAGTAAATTTTGGGGTTTTTTTGGTGATCTCGGATTTTGGGGTGCCCCAGGTCCCTTTTGGGGGTCACCCCTTTTTCCGGGTGTGGTTTTTGGTTGGATTTTCGCCATTTCTGAGTAATTTTTTGCCATTTTGGGATCATTTTTGGGTGGATTTTCCCCGGGGTTTTTGGGATTTTGGGTTAATTTTGGGGTTTTTTTTGGTGATCTCATATTTTGGGGTGCCCCAGGTCCCTTTTGGGGGGTCACCCCTTTTTCCGGGTGCCCCAGGAGCGGCGCGACCAGGTGGGGGAGGGGCACCCCAAAATTTGGGGGGTTGGGGGGACCCCAAAATATGGGTGGGATCTGAAATATGGGGGAGGGGGAACCCCAAAATTGGGGGGGGATGCACCCCAGAATGGGGAGGGGGACCCTAAGATATGGGGGGGATCCAAAATTGGGAGGGACCAAAATATGGGGGAGGGGGGACCCCAAAACATGGGGGGAGGGAACCAAAATTGGGGGGGGGATGGACCCCAGAATGGGGGGGGCCCTAAAATGGGTGGGCGACCCCAAAATTGGGGAGGGAGGAGACCCAAAATTGGGAGGGGGACCCTAAAATATGGGGGGGATCGAAATATGGGGGAGGGGGACCCAAAATATGGGGGGGGGAACCAAAATTGGGGGGGGATCCCAGATCTGGGGGGGATCTGAAATATGGGAGTGACCCCAAAATTGGGGAGGGGGACCCCAAAATACGAGTGGGGGGACCCCAAAATTTGGGAGCAGGACCCCAAAATTTCGGGGGGGGGATCGAAATATGGGGGAGGGGGACCCAAAATATGCGAGGAGACCCAAAATAAGGGGGGACTGAAATATGGGGCAGGGGGACCCCAAAATGTGTGTGGGGAGCACCCCAAAATTGCGAGGGGGAACTCTAAAATATGAGGGGGATCGAAATATGGGGGACGGGTGTTATAAATGAACGCAATGGGCCATAAAGGATCGAATCAAAGTTAAAAAGATTTATTAGTTACAGAAGGCAAAAGCAAAATCCACAGCGCCGGGCGACAGAGGAGCCTCCAGCTTCGAAACTGCTGCGGCCCCTCTCAGCTCGCTCCTTTTAAGTTGTTCAGTTCCCGGGGTTTCATGCCCCCCCCTCTAGTAGTCCCGCGCACGCTCCTGCAGTTGCTAGGGGGTCTTCTTCTGCCCTCTGGTGGTCGAGGGATGAAGGTGAGTAGTCTTCCTCACCCTTGTTTTACTGACCCTTACTAACACTTAAGGCGATAGATGATTAACGCAAGCAAAGTGAAAATAACTATCAGCATCTTGGCAAGCAAAGCAAAACATTTAGAGACATCTTGGCTCACTCTCAAGGTCTTTCAGACAAGCAAAGCAAAATAATTAACAGCATCCTTGCAAGTAAAGCAAAATAGCAAAATGATATCCCAGCCTCCAAGTCCTTGCAAATCCTCTCAAGGTCTATCAGGCAAACAAAAGGTTTTCATCACAGCAGGAGAGGCCTGCGTGTCCCAGGACTCCGGATTTGAGCTGCTTCAGCTCCACAGAGATGGAGGCAAAGTGAAGAAGCCAAACCGTTTATTAATGGAAGGCAAAGCAAATGGATGAGGTGGCAGGGAAAAAATGGGGATGGGCACAGTCTGAGGACTGGAGGGAGAGAGCTATTTACAGGCAGGGAGAGGGTTGAAGCCGTGCGAGCTTCCCACAGGCTCAGCTGTGCCAATCATCAGCTGTGCCTGGAGCTCCAGCATTTTGATATGGTGTCCTCTTCAGTGTCTCCTTGTGCTATTATTGCAATGCTGGTTCACTGGATTCTGAAGAGGAAGCTAATTCTATTTGTCTCACAGCCCGTAAACAGGGTTGAATATGAAGTTAAAATGTGATGAGCTGGTATTTTTCCTTTGGGCATGAAGAGCTGTAACAGAGAGCAAAAGAATCACAGTCAAGGCCCACATCTGCAGGAATCCAAGGAGACCCAGGAGACCTTCCTGCAAAAGGGCATCCCACTCAGGTCCTGCAATGGCCAAGAGGATCACCCGCTAGGTGCTGACCAAAAGTCCTTGCCACGATCCAGAAATCTCTCTGTGCTCCGTCCCTGCCACCGTCCATCCGCAAAGGGAGTGAAGCCCTCTGCAGCCGGGGCAGGGATTGCAGCTGCCTGCCCAGGGATTGCAGCTTCTCCTGCCAGCCCCTGCTGCCAGCCCGCTGCCCTCACTCACCTTCATTGAGCACCTGGAACTCTTCCTGCTGCCCTCTCATGAGTATCCCGGCGAACCCTGGGAACACAGAGCCCGTCATGGCTCTGCCCGGCAACACAGCTCCCTGCCCGCGGCGCTGCCAGCCCTGTGGCCACTCGCCCCGTGGCCCGGCAGGGCTCAGCCTGGGCCCTTGCCCAAGGGCACGGCTGCGGGAGGGCGGCAGCAGCCCCGAGGGCAGCCGGGGCTCCGCGATGCCAGGCCCAGATGGCAGAAGCTGCCGGGGCAGCAGCCGGGGCTGGGGCCGAGCTGCGCCGGGGCTAGGAGGGGAGGGAGCCCGGGCTCACCAATGAACCTGATGGCCGCCTCTCGCAGGGGCTCCTGAGGGCTCTGCAGGTACGGCAGCGCCTGGCGCAGGTGCTCGGCCGCTCGGCTCCTGTCCTCTGTCAGCTGCGGAGAGCAGCAGGAGGGAAGGCTCGGGGCAGGCTCTGCCCCTTTGCCCGGCGCTGCCCGCACCCGGCCCCGGCCTCCCCTGCCCGCAGAGCCCTGAGGCGCGGCCAGCAGCTGCTGGTCCGGGCTCTGCAGGGACACAGGGCCGGCTGCTGCCCGGGGAGCCGTGGTGCCGGCCCGCCCCACAGCCCCGCTGGGCTGGGGCTCCCAGGGCACCCGGCTCGGGGCCGCAGGAGCGGGAGCACAGCCCGTGCGGCCCCTGCGGGCAGCGCTGGGCAGGGCCACAGCTGCAGCCGCACACAGTGAGCGCCAGACTCAGGGGGCTCTCCCGGCTGAGGCTGCGCCTTCCAGGCTGTCCTTACCAGACACTTGGCGAACTTCCACATCTCCTCCTTCTTAATCAGGTGCTTGTGCTTCCTCTTCTTTAGGAACCTGGCCACACAAATCAGCAGCTCGCGAGAGGCCTGGAGAGCAGCAGAGATGCGGAGATGGAATCACAGCCCAAAGAAAAGGACTTGCGTTCCTGTGGCAAGGGCACGAGCAGAAGGCTGGAGCCTGGCAGAGGCCAGGGCAGGAGACATCCGAGCCGGCACCCAGGGCTTAAGCGCCATCACACAAAACCTCACCTCTGCAATGCGTTCATTCTCATCGTGGCAATGAAAGAAGAGTGGAACCAGGCTCTGTCTCACAATCCTCTTCAAGGGCTTTTTTCCTTTGTCCACTACCAAGTCTATGACCTTAAGGAAGAGGTTCAGGGAGACCAGCTGCATATGGATGTCGTCCTGAAAAAAAGGAAAAGATCTCAGCACCAACTTCCCAAGGCCCCCCTGGGTGAGGGCCTGAAAATCCACAAAACTTCTGGGCAGCACCCAACCTGTGGCTGTGAACACAGAGCCTTACCTGTTCAAAGATTGGCAGGAGTGCCTCAGCCAGCTTTGGGGCAGTGCTGCTGGATATCAGGATGTGCTCATTCTCAAGTATATTGGTGAGCACAGAGAGTGTCATGCGTATACCATATTCACGTGCATCACCCAGCAGCTCCACAAAGCATGGAGACAGACTGCACATTTTTATGGCCTGTGTAGGAGACAAGGCTGTGCTGTGAACCAACACGGCCCTGGCACAACAACTCTACCCTTCTGCCACAGATCCCAGAGGCCAAAGGTCTGTCCCAAAGAACTCAGGAAGGTGAGGCAGGAGAGCTGGGAGTGTCTGCCCCAGCTCCTGAAGCCCAGCCAGCCCAAGGGGCTGCTTTCCCCAGCGCAGTTTCAGCCACTGCCCCCTTCTCACCATCGAGGGATCCTTGCTGAGCACCACAAGGCCTCTGAGTGCCAGGCCCTGCCTCTCCCTGCACTTGCTCTGCACGTTTCTGGACATGATTTCAAGGATGCTGTCACCATGTTTACTCAAGTCCAGGCAATAGATGATCTGAAAGGCACAGGGCAGTGACAGACGACCTGGCAAGCAGGAGTCCGGAACTGCACAGGGCTGGGCCCAGACAGCAGCACAGGGCATGGGCACTGTCCCAGGCAGCTGTGGCTGCAGGAGGACAAAGAGCTGGGAGGCAGCTCAGCAAGGCAGCACTGGCCATCAGGCTCACCTCCACAAAGAATGCCAGGAAAGGCAGATCCCAGCGGAGCTCCTCCCTACTCAGCCACTTGAGTAGGTGTAATTCAATGAGGAAACACAAGGGAATAAAGATACGGCGCATCTCCCTGGTGGGGAGAAAAGGCACCAAGACATTGAGGTGGGCAGGCAAACCTCTCTCAGGACTGACTCACAGAGATCCAGTCTTTGCCCAGCATCCCTGGAGGTGATGTGGTCACTATGGGAGGCTGCCCCTTCAGGGCACCTCCTCTCCCAGCCTTTTCCACTCTGCTTGGCTGTCCCTTGGTGACAAGGCCCCCTGGCCCATGACCACAGGGACTGTGTGAGGCACCCCAGGAACAGAGCACAAATGTTGGGGGCAGAGGGGAAATGGGGGATCTCACCTGGCCAGCAGACCCGTGGCATAGTGCTGGGTGTCAGCACAGAGCAACATGTCCCAGCCACGCCTGCGCTCCATGGCCATCACCTCATTGTCACACCGTAGTTGGTAGAGCAGAGCCTTCATGGCCTGCACTGCAAACCTGTGTGCAGAGCAAAGTCTGGGTCACACTGGGAGCACTGGTGCTGGCCAGAAGGCCATGGGAAGGACAGGAGGACTGGAACCTGTTGGGCTTGCTGGCAAGGCGGTGCTGCTCCTGGCACGCTCTCCAGAAGTTCTCGACTTCCTCTGGCATCTGCTGCTGTGTGCTGATGACAACGTGGAAGAGCAGAGCCACAAAGAGGTGGGAGGAATAAAGGATCATTGCCTTGTGGCACTGAGGCACAATCAGCCAGACGACCAGAGTTGCCTGGAAAAGAAGCAGCCTGAGACAGCGCTCAGTGCCGAGGTGTCTGTGGGGCAGGGCCCGAGGGGAGAGGCAGGGGGAGCAGCGGGCCTGGTGCCCCCTGAGCCTGTCCCTAGCCCACATTTCAGCCCAGTGCCTGAGGCACGGAGAGGATGGAGAAGTGCTGGAGAGGTGACAGGGCAGCAAGCAGAGTCCAGTTCCAGAAACTCACAGCCAGGGCAAAAACGTCTTTGTTGCCCCCATCAGAGGTGCATGTGCTGTGCACAGGCCAATCCTCCATCACACAGAGCAGAGTAGGCAGCACCTTCTCCACTGTTGGTTCTGACGAGCCTATGGCTCTCCACATGCTTGCAGCAGCTCTGTGGGATCAGAGCTCTGTGTCAGGGGGGGTCTCAGTCACAGTACCATAGCCTGTAGAGCCGTGGGGCCCAGGTGACAGAGCCCCGGGGCCCTGAGGGGCAGGGAGGGAAACAGAGCTCAGGAAACAGAGGGGACCTGAGGGTCCCGAACCTCTCTGCTTGTCTGGCAGAGCCCATTGGACAGGCTGTACAGGGCGGTGGGCCCTAAAAGCTGGTGAGCCCTGAGCTCTCTCAAGGCACATGGGCCCCGTACCTGTCACATGTTGGGGCACAGCGCAGGAGGGTCAGCACCACGTCAGCAGGGTGTTCTTCAGCCAGCCTCTGAATGTCAGTGCACAGCCTGGCATCCACAGTGACGTGGGACTCGAGACTCTGGTGAATGCTTTCAACCATGGCTGGCACCTGGAGGGAGTGGGGAAGACTTGGAGCACTGTCCAAGGGAGCAACTCCCCAGCTTCCTCCAAGAAGTGCTTCTGTTCCTGCCACACTGTGCTGGCCTCGAGGACTTAGGCGTTCTCGTGACCTAGTGGGCACACAGTCGTGGGAGACCTCCCGTGCAGGCTCCAGGCTGGTTACCTGCTGCTGAAAGGAGACACCACTCATGTCAGAAAAATCCATAGTGGGAGTATGGATCACAGTGGGATTGGTGTCAGCATTTGCAATGGCCTGAGTCTCCCTATTGTTGGTGTTTGTGATG
Source organism: Erithacus rubecula (assembly GCF_903797595.1). Taxonomy (NCBI): domain Eukaryota; kingdom Metazoa; phylum Chordata; class Aves; order Passeriformes; family Muscicapidae; genus Erithacus; species Erithacus rubecula. The sequence goes on from NW_027636144.1 coordinate 19,135, forward strand.
GCCACATCCTCAGTCATGGACATGAGAAGAGCCGTTGCCCATTTTTCAGTCATTGAGGTGTCAGAGTAGACTGAGTGCTCAGGCAAATCCGGGCTGACATCAGGCTCTTCCTGGAGCTCAGTCAGCCTGGAGTCAGGCTCGGCTGTGCTGTGTGTGGCTGGGGTGCTGGTCTTTCTGCGCCGAATGCGTAGGAGCCTTTGGAAGATCTGCAGGAGAACAAAGGACAGGGAAGAGAGGCAAGTTCCATGCAATGCTCCAAGGGCTGTGCTGGGCTGAGCAGTGACAGCAGGGCCAGCCCAGGTGGGGATGGCTGCAGGTACCTTCACTGTTCTGCGGAATCGTCCACGGGCAGGGTCCGGCCCTTGTGACCGGTCCACGGCTGCACCTGGCAAAGAGCAAACACAGCCAGAGCTGAGGGGCTGCGGGAGAGGCCGGAGAACAGAGCCCAGCCCTGCACTCCCCAGAATGGGACAGCCTGGGGACGCCCCAGGGGATGGAGCACGGCCGCTGCGGGGTGTCAGCCCAGCCCCTCTTCTGTCCCGTGCCTGGGCATGTCCACAGGGGATGGAATGGGATGGGATGGGATGGGATGGGATGGGATGGGATGGGATGGGATGGGATGGGATGGGATGGGATGGGATGGGATGGGATGGGATGGGATGGGGACAAGCTGCCAGCAGCTATGAGTCCTGTGGCCCAGCTGTGCCACTCACCATCTTGTATTGGCTGAAACAGGTCCAGAACTTCAGGCTGTTGTGCTGGGGAAACTTCAGGGTTTTTCTTTTGTTTCCTTTTGAAAACATTGAACAGACTGAGAACTCTGCCTGCCATGGCAGAATCTGGCCTCGAGTGCACCTAGTAGAGAGATGCCTCAGGAAAGCTGAGAGGTGACAAGTCCCACAGTCTTGTCACGAGGTCGCTGCAGGAGTAACACTCAGAACAGCTCCAGGTCAGACAGGAACAAGTGTGCTGTGCAGGGGCTCCTCACGGCACTGCTCTGTCTCGTCCTGTCCCGTCAGGTGCTCCCAGCACTGTGGCATGGCCATGTCATCACTGGCTCTTATATCACCACACGTCACAAAGGGTCCGTTGACACCCTGTCCTGTTCCATGCCATGGTGACCATGCTGCACCGTGTCACTAACAGCCCTTGCACACATGGCCACCTGCGCTGGAGCTGCCTGCAGCCCAGCCAAAGTGGCCCAGGTTGGAAGGAATCCCTCACCCCAAATGTCTAAGAGACCCCAACAGGACCCTTAGGAACATCTCAAAGCATCAGCAAACAGTGCTCTGCTCTGCGGGCTCAGGGCAGCAGAAGGAGCCCCCAGGGCTCCCACGCAGCCGCAGCGGGAACGGCGTGGGGCCTTGCACAGAAGCTGGCTCGGCCCCCTTGGGACACGTCCCGGCTGGTGGCCATCCTAAACCCACGGCTGTGACACAGGCAAGGAACCGTGGGCTGGGGCATGGATGCTGCTCTGACCCCTGGGGCCCAGTGAGCACTGAAATCAGCAGGTGTGGCAGAGTCCCTGCCCAAGCAGATCTGACACACCCCGAGCCCTGGCAGCATTGGTGCCCGGCTTCTGCCCCAGAGACCCCTGCCCCGGGGGGCTTCTGTGCCAGACAGAGCCAAAGCCCACGTGCAATGGGGGCTGTGCTCTTTCCTACAGGGGCTTTTGGGTGGAACTGGAGGAACTGGAGGCAATACGTGGTATCTATCAGAAGCTCTTACTCCATGCTGGAATTATTTTCACATTGAAGTAATTCCCTGCAGCACAAAGTTACCTTTTCCATGAAGGCACAGAAGAATCTTCTGAAGCCCAGGAGCAGTGGGCAGGAAACAGCAAAGGCGTGCAGGCCTGGGGTAGCGAACAAACTTTAGTAATAAGCTCTAAGCTGTGGCAGGAGCAGGAGGCTGGGGGGACCCAGGGGTGTTGACCTAAAAGTGTACCAAAAATCCAGAGTACTGGAGGAAGCAGCAGGGGCTGGGAAGCCCGAGGAGGACAGAGAAGGTGCGGGGGGGGTTGTTTCGTGTTTCCCCTGCTGTCACCTGTGTGATGACCTGGTGACAGCAGCAGCCATGAGACGCCCTCCTTTGGAGGGGTTCGGGGTCCCGGTTTTCCCCAGAGGCTCCCAAGCAGATGGTGAGGATCCCTCATAGGGTGATGGTGTATTGAAAGGTCCCAGTTCAAGGGCCACACTTGTGAGCAGAGGCTCACCCACGGTAAAGAGAAGCTGTGATGGAAAAGCTGGGCAGGAGCAGTGAATGGTTTGGGCAGCAGCAGCAATCCAACACCAAAACCACAAGCATTTACCCTCTGAGCCACGCCCCCTCAGCTAAGAGATTTCCACAACCCCACCACCTCTCCTCTTCCCTCAGGCATCTCTCCCAAATGCTCCTTTCCTTTGGCTGACTCGTTAGTGTGGAATCTAAGAGATCTTGGCCGTGTCTTTTGTTTCTTCATCATCCCTATTTGTCTTCTGGACAACCACTTCCTTTACAGCATCTTACTTTCATATGGGAAAAAATTCCCTAAAGAATGCAAACCAAAACTACTACTGTATTGACAACTACTTTGCTGTATTGATACAAAAGTAAATCTAAAACACAGCTAAAATACAGAATCAAAAATATTTCTTAGTTAATTATGGCATAGCTCCTTATCAAATTCAGGCATATCTAAATTTCTAGCTAAATACAATCTATCTCTTTTTCAAAACTGTCAGGAAAATCCACAAACGCCAGAGGTTTATGTCCAGAAAAGAGACAGACGAGTCATTCAACTTTATTTGAAGAAAGGGAGAGAGCCCACCAGAGCAAATGCCTGTGAGCTTTCCTCTCTCGGGGTTTTAGAGGGCTGTCCTGGGTTGACGTTACCATGCTTTGAATCCCCAGTCGTGTGTGCTGTTCACGCCTGGAATTATTATCATAATGTCTGCCCAGGACAAGGGTGGAGCTTCCTTTCATCCTCAACTAGCAGCCACACGTTGCCCTCTTCCTTTCCCTGAGGTTGGCCTGAGGTATTAGGAAGGCACAGCCTTCCCAAAGTGCCTATTCCATAATCCCCTCTTTTACCCCAAAGTTCAGCAATTCAGCCTTGTGCAGCCTGTTTCAGAAGCCAAGCTGTCTGGGCCCGGTAACAAATGTTATAAATGATTCATGCTAATGAAATTGTATCAATATTGGCAAAATTGTGGCATTATAATTAATCAATAATTGTATCTAATTGCTAGAAGGCAGCCGGACCAGCTCTGAATCTCTTGGAAGTGGAGATCCACAGGCCCGGGCCAGGGACACAAGGGCATCCAGGATGGCGAGCACCGAGTCCATGTAGTACGGGGGGACAGTTGAGGACACACTGCTGTGGGGATTTGTCCTCCCTAGTCTCCATCCTCTGCTCCTTGTCTGGGCGAGGAAGGACAAGGAGAGGATGGGATTTGCCTTCATACCAGAGGGAAGGAGATTCCCCCATTGCGTCCCCGTCAGGACAGCGCACACAGCGGGGCTGTCCTGCAGCCGGGGGCCGTGCTGGGCTGGGAGATGGAGCAGGACACGGGGAAAGAGGCAGTGACTCTCTGCTCACCTGTCTCGGGTTCCCAGACCATCTTCCTCACGGCTTCTTCTTCCTCCTTCGGCCAAGGTTTGGGAATGGGAAATCCTGGTTTGGGGGGGAAAACAAGGGCTGAGCGTGTTGGGTTCTATGGTCCTGCTGACCAAATGCTCGGCCCCTTTGAGCCTCAGGGACCCGGAGCCCGCTCATCACCAACCTCCCGCACCCCTCCAGGCTGCCAGGGGTCCCCCGGCTCCGGGATCGCCCCTCTGCGCTCTCCCCGCTCCGGGGCTCCCGCCTTCCCCTCCAGCTCTCCTGGGGACCCTCACAGCCGATATCGCCCCCTCCCCGCCGGTAAAAAGCGACCCGGCACGATCCACTCAGGGGAATTTCCAGCTCAGCTTTTGGCTCCTGCAAGATCCAAACATCCCCTGCCCTGGAAAAAGCCGTCCCCTAGAGTCCCGCGATGGATTTGTGGCCAGCGCCCCCTCCCCGCTAACCTCCTCTCCCAGGGGAGGGCCGATGCTGCCGTACCCGCTGAGCTGCCGCCTGAGGGGGCGGCCGGGCTACGCGCGAGGTTCTGTGGCTCCTCCTTTTCCCCCCACTCCCCCTCTTTCTGTTCCTGCTTCTGCTCTTGCTTCTCCTGGGTCCCTGCTTTTCCTCCCTCTCCTCCTCTTCCTCCCGCTCCCCCTCTGTTCCCCGCTCGGCCCGGGCAGGTGTCGACACCCAAAAGCAGCTGCGCTCTGCTCTGGGAGGTTCCAAAGCGGCCTCGCCCCGCGCGGCGATGGGAATGATAGTGGGAGCACTGGGAGCGGTACCGGGAGCACCGCAGGCGATCCTGAGAGCCCTGGGAAGGAATCGGGAGCGCTTTCCCCCCCAGTACCGCTCTTACTGGGAGCATTGAGAGCAAGGAGCGCCGGGACGCGGCTACAGGCAGCGGTGGGCGGGGCCAAGCACAAGGGCGTGGTTATGCAAATAAAGGAGCGATCGCGCGCTGTGATTGGTGGGCTCGAGCAGCGCGCGGTTTTCCCGGTCATGTGAGAGCCGAGGGGAGCCAGAGCGATGGCGGCGGCGTCTGGTAGGAGGGAACTGGGACCGGGAGTAGGGACAGGGTTGAGAATACGGCAGAGGTACCGGGAACGGGGCCTGGAATGGGGATAGAGACCGGGAATGGGAGCTGGGATGGGAATATGGGGACAGTTGCTCATGGGGCAGGCCCGTGGCCCCTGCCCGGCCCCAGCAGGAGGGAGGGCTCTGAGCCCAGGGCTGCTGGCAGGATGGGCTGCTGGGGCCAGCTGGGGGCCCTGAGCAATGCTCAAAGGGACACGGAATGGGACGGTGAATGTGAAAACAGCAACCAGAGAGAGAATATGGGATGAGGATTAGGAAGATGGGACCAGGATTGGAAATGGGAATATGGGAGTAGAACTGGAAGTGGGAACTATGAAATGGGACAGGGATTATAGAAATGGAAGTATGGGAATGAGAGAATAGGAATATGGGAATATGAGAATAGGAACAGGACAAGGAATATGGACCTGGAAATATGGGAAAGGCAACTAAACAGAATATGGAACAGGGACAGGGAATGAAAGAGGGAATGGGATCCAGACTGGAATGGGAGCAGGATGGGACTGGGAGTGAGGTGACAGGGGAATGGGCAGGGGGACATGGGGACAGTTCCAGGGCAGGGGGTCCTTGATCAACTGTCCCAGAACATCCACCAGGATCTCCCAGTGCAGCTGGAGCTGCTGGGACTGGGGTGCCCAAAGCCCTGTGCAACCCCCCAGTCCCTCCCAGGAACCCTCAATTCCCTTGGACCAGCATCTCTCTTATCCCTGGGAAAATCCCCCCATGTCCCCTTCCACATCTTAGTTCAACTTATTTATTTTTACCCCAGTTTTGTGTGTTTGGGAAGGACAAAGAAAATCCAGGCCACGGGGAGCCAGGAGGATGTGGAGCCCCAGCCAGGTGTCTTCCCAACATGGATCACCTGGGATCACTGGGGCTCTGCCCACTGGGGGTCACTGGGGATCATCCTGCCATGGGGGATGGAGATGGAGCAGTGCAGTGTCTTGGTTTGAGACAGGTGTCCGCTAAGGAGGGCAGGAGCCTCTCTTGAAACAGAAAATGTAAACTCCCTCCCTCTAAATTAATGTAACTTCAAAATTAATGAGCTCTCAGGCAAAGATGGGAATTGGAATAACAGTTATTCCTTGGGAAAATAAAAATAAAAATATAGTAATACAACAAGAAAAACAGTGACATAGTTGTAATACAACCTAACGCCCTGTTGGTCAGGGTGTTGCTAGCAGTGTGATTAAATGCTGACTACAGCTTTCCTGGAGTGACAGATGTGGTTTGTTGAAACATGATTTTGGAGAAAGGTGTAGTTTCTTTTTTAAGGTCTAGTGGTGATGAAGATGGTCCTGGTCTTCCACTGGGAATTTAGTGGGAAAAGGTTGCTCTGATGTTTCAAATTTTGGATTTTATTTAGGTAGGTTATGCCTTTGCTTGAGGTTAGACTAATCTAAACAGCCTTAAAATACCTTTTTTATGTACTACAGGGACTTTATCCCCTTCCACTGTGTGCAAGGGTTCAGACTGGGCAGGACTTGCTTGAGTGATGGACTCTCAGGTGTTGACTGTTTAGGTGGCTTCTGTTAAGTTCATTTCTCAATTTTTGAAGGCCTCCCCACCAAGTGCCTTTAGGGTAATTTGAAGTAGTCTGTTGTACAGTTCAACTTTCCTGGCAGCTGATTTATGATAAGGGATATTATATACTTATTCAATATCCTGGTTTTTGGCTGAGGTTTCTAAGACTGTTCTTGAAATGGGTCCTGTCGTCTGACGATTCTCTCAGGGGTGCTGTGTCTTTATAGGACTTGCTTTTTTGGGCTTCAGACGGTGTTTTGAGTAGTAGTGTGAGGTACAGGGTGGGTTTCTAATGATCTAGTGGTGGCTTCTACAATTGTGATCATGTAGCACTTGCCTTGAGGGGTTTGAGGCAGTGTGATGTAGTTCATTTGCTCGTCGTCTTTATACTTATATTTGGAATACTGCCCCCCATATTAGAGAGGCTTTATCGGCTTGGCTTGCTTGATTTTAGCACATGTCTTACAGTTATGGATAACTTGAGAAATTCTATTTATGGTTAAATCTACTTTTCAGTTTTGTGCCTACTTAGAGGTGGCATTTTTGCCTTGATGGCTTGAGGCATTATACGCCTATTGAGTAAGGAACAACTCTCCCCTATGTTTGTAATTTAAATTTTTTTGTGCCATCTCTATTTTTGCAGCTTGATCTACTTGTTTGTTCTTTTGGTGTTTTTTATTACCTACCTTTTGGGGACATGCCTATCTACAAAATGGACTTTTACAGAGAGTTTGTCTGAGTGGCAATGTTTTTCCACTCATCAGCAGCCTCAATTGGTTTTCCTTTATGTTGCTAGCTGGCCTTTTTTTACCTTTCTAGCTCACTCCACAGAGCATTGGTTACTATTTATGATCCAGTATAAAGTTAGAGCTTTGGCCAGTTCTCTCTTTCAGCAGTGTCCAGGGCCAGCTGAATGGCTTTGAGTTCAGCAAGTGCACTTGATTCACCTTCTCCTTCAGTAGCTTGTGTGACTCGTCGTGTGGGGCTCCCTGCAGCCACTTTCCACTTCTGGTTCATCTCAACAATGAGACAGAAACTGTCAGTGACAAGAGCACAGCGTGTTTCTTGTGCTGGCAGTTGGTTGTATGGTGGAGCTTTTTAGCCTGGGTTACTTGTTTCTGCTCCTTTTTGTTAGTGAGACTAAAGTTTTAATCTTGTGGCCAGTTTGTAATTATTTTTTAAAATTTCAGGGCAATTTGGATTTCCAATACAGGCTCACTGTGTGATGAAGGCAATCCATTTATTCTATGTAGTGTTGGTGGTGTGGTGGGTAGAGGGATCCTTTTCTTTAAACATCCACTCCAGAATCGGGGTAGTTGGGGTGCCAAGAGGAGTTGTGCTTTTGTACTAATTACTTTTGAGGTGGATTGAACTTTCTTATTTTTTTGGGAGTGTAGTTGGCTTCGGCCTTTCTGTAACTTTGACTCTAGAATTCTGGTGCTCAGCCTCGAGTCTCCCCAGGCACCTTCTGCTAAAGGCTCCAGGACAAGCCATTGCTCTTGGCTGCAGAGTAAAGCATATTCCTCGCTTTTGGTCCTGTCCTGACTGGGCTAAAGGGTACTGTATGAGAGATTTTCTGCTTAATGTGGGCAAAGGCTTGTTAATGTTCAGAGCTGGAGTTGGAATTGTTCTTCTCTAAGGTAACCAGGTAGAGAGGGCTCACAGTCTGGCTGTACTCAGGAATGTGCATTCTCTAAAATCCTATGGTGCCTAGGAAAGCTTGTGTTTCCTTCTTGCTGGTTGGTGGAGACATTGCAGTGATCTTATTGATAACTTCAGAGGGAATCTGACGCCATCAATCCTGCTACTTCACTGCCAGGAACTGGATCTCTCGGGCAGGTCCCTTGGCTTTGCTCTTCTTGATGGTGAAGCCAGCTTCCTTCAGAATCTGGATGATCTTCTCTCCTTTCTCACACACTTTTATTGCTGTGTTTGTCCACACAGTGATGTTACTGGTATACTGTAGATGTTTTGGAGCTTTTCCCCTTTGTAGTGCAGTTTGGGTTAGTTTATGGCAGATGGTGGGGCTGTGTTTCCAGCCCGGGGGCAGTCGGTTCCAGGTGTGCTGCACGCCTCTCCAGGTGAAAGCAAACTGAGGCCTGCACTCTGCTGCCAAAGGAATGGAGAAAAATGCATTGAAAAATTGCAATGTCAGTGGTGCCACTTTGCTGCCTTGGACTCCAGCTCGTACTGGAGTTCCAGCATGTCTGGCACAGCAGCACTCAGCAACTATTGAGAGAGAGACAGGGACTACTGACTGGTGATCAGAATCCAAATTTACTGTGAGCTACATATGCTTATATACTATTTTTAGGAAGGCTAGTATTATTTTTTTTAGTGCATTGATTGGGTTAATCATCACACATATTGCAACTTTTCTACTTAATTCAGTCTTCTTTCCTGTCACCAGTCTTGATCCAATCTTCATGCAATCTTCAAAGCTCTCTGTGTTCTTACCAAGGCCTCTTGGTTATCAAGCTGCTTATGCTAATTAAATCCATGGTACTCTCTGTCTAAGCTCCTACAGTGGAGTCACTTCATTCAAGGCACAATAGCCTACAGTCAATTTCTATTTTCTGTCAGACTTGCCCACAGGCAAACTGGGGCTGTTGAAGGATGAGTGGGTTTTACTGACCATCCTTTGGGTTTCTGGCCAAAATTTTATGAATGGGGATCATGGCATCTCGATTCATCCAATACTGCTGGCAGTGCACCATCGTGATGGCAATTGGCACTTATTGCTCTCCTACCTTCAAGAGTCCTACTGCAGATGGGTTTTCTGATCGTCCAGGCAAGGTGTTCAATTGCTTAATGCCCTCTGCCTCTACAGCAGCTATTCCAAAAGCCCACCTGAGTCCCTTTGGATCTTTGTAATAGCTGTTCCTGAGAAAGTCTGTGCCTAGAATACACGGAGCATCTGGGCTGTGGAGACCAAAGGCATTCCCAATTAGGGAAAGCAACCCCTGTTTTATTCCCTGGGTTAACCCTGTGCCCCTCTCCCTGTCTGTCAGCCTTTTGGTCACTCCCACTCTGTTCCCCTGTTGGCCTTTTTGCCCTAACCCCACCCTTGGACACCCCCTGTCCCCTGGTAATTGGCCCCTAAAGTTTTCCCCGCCTGCTGATCCCAGGTACCAAACCTGAAGCCCCCACAAGCCCCATTGCCTTTGTTCCCTGAACTCTGGATGATGCAGATCTGTGGCTGAAATAAACATCTCTATAAAACCCTTGCAAAGGCCTTTCCTGCTCCTTTATTAGCTACCACCCTAATTAACAACCAGATGCAACACTGGGCCAGTCACAATTGGATGTTTCTGGCACTCCTTCCCAGTCAGGCTCACCTCAGCCTCCAGCAAAGTAATTTCCTGTGATCCTCTTGTCACCCCAACAATGGCAACAGGTTCTTCCCCCACATGTCCTGATGCCATTAGGGTACACTGTGAACCAGTATCAACTAACACCTCATGTTTCTGTGGCTCTGATGTGCCAGGGCATTGGATCTACTCCATCCAAAAGACCTGGCTTTCCCAGGCCTCTCCCTGGCTCGAGGCAGAGCCCCTCTAGCCCTGGTTATTATTTCTTTTTTGGGCATACATACTAGAGATTCTTTTAAGGGGATCTCACAGGTTATCCTCCTTTCTGTAATACCTGGCAGCTTGGTCATGGGAGGCTGCCTTCACTTTAGTGGAGCTCCCTCTGTTAACGTTTCCCTCCCTGAGTTGACAGACCCGTGCTGCCAGCACAGAGGTGGGTTTCTTATCTCACCCTTACCTGATTTCCCCATGGTTGTGCAAAAAGAACCACTGGTCAGCTCTCTCCCTAGCTGGGGGCTGTTAGGCTCTGATTTTGGGGCCTGTGACTCGTACTCATGCTGCATTGATCTTCCTCATTTCTTCCCTTGTCTCCCTTGTCTCTTAAACTCCTCTTTGAGTTCCTTAACCACAGCAGAGACATGAGTCTGCATCGGGCTGTTGATCATACTCTTGTAATTTCTGAGCTTGTTGGTGACAGAACCCAGTCTCTTGGTTGTTACCAGCATTAGTCATTGCAATGAAGGATGTATATTGAGATGGTCCTAGATTTGTGAAATTCCACATCTGCCCTGTGCACCTGACTTTGTCATGGCCATTGTCATGCTGTCCACCCCTCCCAGAGAGCACCTCCAGTGCTGCCACTTCTCTCAGCTGCTGGATCCCTTCCTCAAGGGTCTTCCAGTGCATTCTATGGTGGTGCTCCTGCATTCTCTCTGTGGAAAAACCTCTCTCTTACACTCATTAAAAACTACTCCCAGAGGGAAAGGGGGTCTGGCTCCCTTACGACTACCTGATCCACACCTGAGTCCTGGTTCAAGGATCCCAAATTCCTTGCCTCAGTACCATCCAGTTGTACACCTGTACCCAAAAGGTCCTGGACCTGAAGTAATCAGATTGTATAAACCTTATGCTCCCATCATACAATGTCTTTTTGCAAATTACAGAGACTTTTATATTACAGGGAATCAGTGATAATCTGAACCTCTGACTCCCCTACAGGTTGTGAGGACCCTCCTTTCTTATCTTTATTAACTGGGTGCTCTCATTTCATCTTAGACTTTTTAGTTTTTACAAGGGTGACTGCTGGTGGCTGTGCCTGCCCCTGCAGCTGAGCTGGAGCCTGGACGGTTGTAACGTTGTGTGTTCCACTGCTGCATCATCAGACTGTCCCTCCGTGAGGCAGGGGAGGGTTTCTCACTAGCTGAAGCAGTGCTCTCCTTCAGCATATGGGAATAGAAATAACAGTGTTTACTAGAAAAATTAAAATAAAAAACAGTAATATAAAAAGCAGAGTACTGACAGAGTCAGAATACAGCCTGACGCCCTGTTGGTCAGGGTGTTGCTAGCAGTGTGATTAAATGGTGGCTGTAGTTTTCTTGGAGTGACAGATGTGGTTTTGTTGAAACAATGATTTTGGAGAAAGGTGTAGTTTCTTTTTTAAGTCTAGTGGTAATGAAGATGGACTTGGTCTTCCTCTGGAAATTTAATGGAAAAAGGCTTCTCTGATGTTTCAAATTTTCAGACTTTTTTGGCACTTCCTCATGGATGAGGGTGGCATCTCAAATTGAGGATGTAATTTGATCAGTCCTGCAGTGAGATTTAGTGGTTTATTAACCAAAGATATCTTCATAGACAAAGCGTGGGTCCTGGAAGAGGTAAAGAAAACAGCTGCACCTGGCTTTAACAGCTGGCCTATTAACAGAGGATATGCCCCCCATCCCCCCTGCAATTATGAAGGATGAGTCATGGAAAAGATAAGGAACACTGCTCTACCTGATTTTAACAGATGGTGATAGAATATATACTTCTGGTTACGTCTTGCATTGCAACCTAAGGCTGGCACAAATCTCTTCCCACACTCAGGGCACTCCCAGGGCTTCCCTCAGTGGTGCCTCCGTTGGTATCTGGTGCAATGAGAGCTCTGTGAGAAGCTCTTCCCACACTCGGGACACTCCCAGGGGCTGAGCCATCCCAAGGAGCGGGGCTGTGCTGTGCTCTGGTGCCTGTGCCATCCCAAGGAGGGGGCTGGCTGTGGTTTGTTTGGTGCCTGTGCCATCCCCAGGGCAGTGTCCCAGGGCAGCTCTCAGTGTCCCCAGCAGGTCACGCTGTCCAGTGCAGCCGTGCCAGCGGTCACTGCGCACTCGGGGCAGGCTGGGCTGGACGGGGCTCGGGGCAGAAACGCCGCCCCCGGGACTGGGGTCTCCCCCTGCCTCTGGGCCCAGCCCCTGGTGGCAGCGCCTTGGGCAGGGCACGGGGCTGCTGCTGGCCCAGGGGGACAGGCCTTGCCCCCTGCCAGCTGCCTGGGCCCCTCTCATGCCTGTCCCACATCCCTGGGGCTCCTGTCCCTGCTGCTCCCCAACACCTTCACTGTCTCCATCAGAGCCCCACTCAACCTCTGCACTGTGACCTCGGGAAAGAAAGAAAGGATGAGAGAAAGGAAGTGTTGTCAGATGACCCTGGCTGGATTCCAGGCACCCACCAGAGCTGCTCTCTCACTCCCCTCCAGAGATAGACAGGAGAGAGAAAACATAATGATGACTTCATGGGTTGAGATAAGGACCGGGACAGATCACGCAGCAAATTCCATAATGGGAAAAACAGGTTTGAAATTAGAGATATTAATTGAATTTAAATGAATTGAATCAGAGCAGCATAGTGAGAAGTCAAATGAAGCTTTAAAAACACCTTCTGCCCATCTCTCCCTCCTTCCCAGCTCTACCTCCTGCCTCAGCGGGTGCAGGGTCAGTTCATGATGTGTTGTTTCTCCTGCTGCTCGGGGAGAGGAGTGGTTCCCCTGCTGCACCATGAGGTTCCTCCTGGAGATGCTTCTCCATGAACTTCCCCAAGGTGAGTTCATCTCACAGACAGCAGTTCTTCACTAACTGCTGCAGTGTGGGTCACACTTGCATGGGCTCACAAGTCCTGCCAGGACCCTGCTGCAGCGTGGGCTCCTCTCTGCACGGGTTTGCAGGTCCCTGCCAGGTCCCTGCTCCAGCACAGGTTTCTCATGGGGTCCCAGTCTCCTCTCAGGCATCCCCCTGCTCCGGCACGGGCTCCTCCAGGCGCTGCAGGTGCATCTCTGCACTCCGTGCCCTCCATGGGCTGCAGGGGCCCGGCTGCCTCGGCACAGACTGCACCATGGAATGTCAGGGCAATCAGCTCCAGCCCCTGGAGCAGCTCCTGCCCCTCCTCCTGCCCTGCCCTGCCTGTGTGCACAATTTTTCCTCTCACATGTTCTCACCCTGCTCTTCCCTGGCCACAGTTACAACTCCGCTATAACCCAATCCTGGTGTCACCCCCTTTTCCCTCCCCACAGGGCTCCTGCCCCAGCTCCTGCAGCCCCCAGGAGGGAATTTGGAGAGGGGGCAGATGGGGTGTGCAGCCCCCACCATGGGATGACCCCAGCTCAGCCCCTTTGTTCAACACCAAGCTGGGCTTGTGGCCACAGGAGGAAGAGGCCGAGGGGAAGCAGATACTGCAGGTGGGACAGTGCTAAGGCTCAGGGCAAGGTCCTGCCCTGCACACCTGGCTCAGGTGTGACCCTGCCCTGGGAAAGGAGCAGGACATTTCCATTCCCACAGATCCTGTCCCCAAAATCCCACTTTTGGGATCCCTCACCCATCTCTGCAGTCCCTGCTCCAGCATCTCCAGGTGTCTGGGAAGAGTCCAAAGGGATGGAATTTCCCACCCAGGGTCCCCAGCAAGCCCCACTTTGGATCTGCTGCCCCCAGTTTTCCCAGTTTCCCTCTCCTTTTCCCCGGGCCGGGTTTCCCCCACCCCCAGTGGGTGGCAGCAGCCGAGAGCTCCGCGCTGCCCATCCCGACCTGACCCGGCTCCATCCCTGCTCCTGCCACGGGCTGCGAGGGCTCAGGAACGGGGCAGGAGCAGTGGGGATGGGGGAGCGGTGATGGAGAAACAGCGGGAGAAGAGGTGGAGGGATTAAGATGAGGAGGAAGAGGAGGAGGAGTGGGAGGAAGAGCTGGGACAGAGGATGAGGAGCAGGAACTGGAAGCGGAGGGACCACGCAGTCCAGCCCTTGCTGTGTCCGCAGCCCTCCCGCCCCTGGGACATTGTCCCCCCATCTCACAGTGACCGCAGAGGGGCAGCTCGCCCCTGGGGTCTCCATCAGAGGGAGTTTTTGAGGGTGTAGGGGAAGATTTTTGGAGCTTGAAGGACTCCAAAGCTAAGCCACAAATGCCCTTTGGGGAGATTTGGGGGGGTGTCCCAGGAGGTTGTTTATTCCCAGAGGAGGGCAGAACACTGGGACACCAACAGCTGGGCAGCTGTCGGGGGCCAGCACCGCCCCCAGTTCCGGGGTCACCGGGTCGTGGCGGAGGAGCTCGGCCAGGAGCTGCCACTGGTCTGCAGTGAGAGCTGGGGGGCGTTCACCCAGCACCGCTCAGCACCCCGGGGTGCTGCAGACCCCCAACCCCCTCCCCAAGGCCGTGGCGGTGCTGGGGGAGTTGCCCCAGGCCTGAGTCTCAAGTGTGTCCAGGATGGTGAGCACCGAGTCCATGTGGTGTGGGGCAACAACTGGGGGGCAACCAGTGGGGGGGTGAGGAGGACTAAGGGGTGGGGAGAGGACTGGAGGAGGGGAAAGGCATCCACAAAAGTACCAGAAGCAGGAAGGTGCCTGAATATGGGGGAAAGGGTGGAAAAGGGAGGAAATTATCCAAAAAAAAGAGGAAGGGAACCAAAATAAGGGGAAAGGAAACAAAATAAGTGGGAAAGACCCAAAAGAGGGGAAGATACAAAATAGGGGAGCAAGTATCCAGAATAGGGGGAAAAGACCCAAAATCAGAGGAGAAAGTTTTTCATGGGGTGTCACGG
>NW_027636144.1:34196-119390 GCF_903797595.1 Erithacus rubecula
TTCCACACCCAATTGGGAAGAGACTGGGGAAATCCCATGACTTTGAGACAGTGGGTAGAAACTCCTCCAAAAATCGCTGTTTCCAGAACTGGGAAAGCCATTTGGAGTGGCTCCACAGGAACCAATGAGGAGGAAAAGCCTGGAGATCCCTCATGGGGTGGGCTGCAAACACAGATCTTGGGTATCTGAGGAGGAAAGATCCGCCTGGGCCAGAGAAGTGCGCAGAGCTGCAGCCAGAGCTCAGAGTTTGGGGTCCATGGCAGCATCATGATGAGAAGAAGCCCCACGAGTGTTCGAATTGTGGGAAGAGCTTCAGCAAGAGATCCTCCCTGATCTGCCACTGCAGAGTCCATGTGGGGGAACAGTCCTACGAGTGTGGAGCGTGTGGGAAGGGCTTCAGTACAAGATACAAACTGATCCGCCACCAGATGATCCACACTGGGGAGAGGCCCTACGAGTGTGACAAATGCAGGATGAGGTTTCAGACCAGCTCCAATCTCCTCAGGCATCAGCGCATTCACACAGAGGAGAGGCCCTTCCGCTGCCCCAGCTGTGGGAAGGGCTTCAAATACAACTGCTGCCTTGTCTCCCACCTGCGTATCCACACTGGGGAGAGGCCCTATGAGTGCTCCCAGTGTGGCAAGTGCTTCAGGACCAGCTCTGATCTGATTGTCCACCAAAGGAGCCACACGGCTGAACAGCCCTACGAGTGTGATAAATGCAGCAAGAGGTTTCCAACCAGCTCCAGTCTCCTCCAGCACCAGCACATTCACATAGAGGAGAAGCCCTTCTGTTGTCCCGAATGTGGGAAGGGCTTCAGGTACAAGTCCAACCTCGTCACCCACCGGCGCATCCACACCAGGGAGAGGCCTTATGAGTGTTCTGAGTGTGGGAAGAGCTTCTCACAGAGCTCACACTTGACCACGCACCAACGGAGGTACCACTAAGGGAAGCCCTGTGAGTGCCTTGAATGTGGGAAGAGCTTCATGTGCCGCTCCAGCTCCGTTCTCCATTACAGGATCCATGCTGGATGATCCCAGTGTGTCCCAGTGGGCAGAGCCCCAGTGATCTGTGTTGGGAAGACACCTGGCTGGGGGGGCTCCACATTCTCCTGGCTTCCCTTGGGTACCTGGATACATCCACAGACCAACATCACAAATCCATTGTGGAGAGCACATTTGTCGACTTCTGACCCCAGAAAAATATCATTTGTTGCATCTTCTGGTGGCATCAAGCAACACTGGGTGGCCTTGGAGGTCTTCTCCAATAAAAAACCATCGTTTTAATCCTCTCTGGCCTATGCACATCTTCCACATCCAAATGGGAACAGACTGGGGCAAATCCCACGATTTTGGAGACAGTGGGGTGGAAACCCCTCCAAAAAGGGTTCTTCCCACCCAGCCAAGCATGTGGATGCTCTGCCAGAAGGGACACGTAAATCTTTTTGTTTTGGCCTTGAAACAAAAAGGTTTCTGTTCATCCCTTTGAAAGTCCTGAAATTAGAGTAAAAATAAAGATGTTGAAGTAATGCATGGATGGGGAGATGTGGTAGACAATGACACAGGTGAGGTCATGGATGGGGACATGAGGGGACACAGCCTTTCATGGGGACATAGACATGGATGGAGACACAGGCCTAGCTGTGGACATAAGGGGACGTGGACATGGGTGGGGACATGAACTGCAACAGCATCAATGCCACAACCTGTGCCACCACAGTGTCACCTGCACCTCATCTCAGCCATGGCTAAGATGGTTGCCCAATGCACCACATCCCCACTGTCACTACTGCAATATCCCAGCCAAATGTCACCACCCACCAGGGTGGGAGGGTTGTTGACAAGTTGTTGTCAGGGCTTGTTCAGCTGGTGAAAAGCAGTGTGGAAGCAAGTGACAGCCACCAGGGTGTCCCAGGGCCACCACGTTCAGGGGACCCCTGGGGGACAGGGCAAGGATCAGTGCCACGCGGGGTGTCACTAGAGGTGTCCTAGTGGCAGTGTCCCCACAGGTGTGGCGACATTGTCCCCTGCTGTGTGTCCTGGTAGCATTGTGTCCCCTCCCCTCTGTCCCCATCCTCCACCATGGTTCCCTGTCACCCCTCTGTGTGTCTCAGTCCCCTTCCATGTGCCCCTGTCTCTCGTCCTGTGTTCCTGTCCCCCACCCCCAGCATGGCCTAAGTACCTGAGGTCCCAGGCCCGTGTCCTTCAGGGTGTCCCCATGTCCCTCAGGATGTTTCTGTGGCTGCTCCTGGCACTGAGTGTCTGCACTTGCCCCAGCACAGGTAGGGACAAGCCGTGACACCCCGTGACACCCCATGAGAACCTTTCTCCTCTGATTTTGGGTCTTTTCCCCCTATTCTGGATACTTGCTCCCCTATTTTGTGTCTTCCCCTCTTTTGGGTCTTTCCCACTTATTTTGTTTCCTTTCCCCTTATTTTGGTTCCCTTCCTCTTTTTTTGGATCATTTCCTCCCTTTTCCACCCTTTCCCCCATATTCAGGTACCTTCCTGCTTCTGGTACTTTTGTGGATGCCTTTCCCCTCCTCCAGTCCTCTCCCCACCCCTTAGTCCTCCTCACCCCCCCACTGGTTGCCCCCCAGTTGTTGCCCCACACCACATGGACTCGGTGCTCACCATCCTGGACACACTTGAGACTCAGGCCTGGGGCAACTCCCCCAGCACCGCCACGGCCTTGGGGAGGGGGTTGGGGGTCTGCAGCACCCCGGGGTGCTGAGCGGTGCTGGGTGAACGCCCCCCGGCTCTCACTGCAGACCAGTGGCAGCTCCTGGCCGAGCTCCTCCGCCACGACCCGGTGACCCCGGAACTGGGGGCGGTGCTGGCCCCTGACAGCTGCCCAGCTGTTGGTGTCCCAGTGTTCTGCCCTCCTCCGGGAATAAACAACCTCCTGGGACACCCCCCCAAATCTCCCAAAGGGCATTTGTGGCTTAGCTTTGGATTCCTTCAAGCTCCAAAAATCTTCCCCTACACCCTCAAAAACTCCCTCTGATGGAGACCCCAGGGGCGAGCTGCCCCTCTGCGGTCACTGTGAGATGGGGGGACAATGTCCCAGAGAGGGGAGGGCTGCGGACACAGCGAGGGCTGGACTGCGTGGTCCCTCCACTTCCAGTTCCTGCTCCTCATCCTCTATCCCAGCTCTTCCTCCCACTCCTCCTCCTCTTCCTCCTCATCTTAATCCCTTCACCTCTTCTCCTGCTGTTTCTCCATCACCGCTCCCCCATCCCCACTGCTCCTGCCCCGTTCCTGAGCCCTCGCAGCCCCCGAGCCCTTGCAGCCCGTGGCAGGAGCAGGGATGGAGCTGGGACAGGTTGGGATGGGCAGCGCGGAGCTCTCGGCTGCTGCCACCCACTGGAAGTGGGGGGAACCCGGCCCAGGGAAAAGGAGAGGGAAACTGGGAAAACTGGGGGCAGCAGATCCAAAGTGGGACTTGCTGGGGACCCTGGGTGGGAAATTCCATCCCTTTGGACTCTTCCCAGACACCTGGAGATGCTGGAGCAGGGACTGCAGAGATGGGTGAGGGATCCCAAAAGTGGGATTTTGGGGACAGGATCTGTGGGAATGGTAATGTCCTGCTCCTTTCCCAGGGCAGGGTCACACCTGAGCCAGGTGTGCAGGGCAGGACCTTGCCCTGAGCCTTAGCACTGACCCACCTGCAGTATCTGCTTCCCCTCGGCCTCTTCCTCCTGTGGCCACAAGCCCAGCTTGGTGTTGAACAAAGGGGCTGGGCTGGGGTCATCCCATGGTGGGGGCTGTGCACCCCCTCTGCCCCCTCTCCAAATTCCCTCCCGGGTGCTGCAGGAGCTGGGGCAGGAGCCCTGTGGGGAGGGAAAAGGGGGTGACACCAGGATTGGGTTATAGTGGAGTTGTAACTGTGGCCAGGGAAGAGCAGTGAGAACCTGTGAGAGGAACAATTGTGCACACAGGCAGGGCAGGGCAGGAGGAGGGGCAGGAGCTGCTCCAGGGGCTGGAGCTGATTGCCCTGACATTCCATGGTGCAGTCTGTGCTGAGGCAGCCGGGCCCCTGCAGCCCATGGAGGGCACGGAGTGCAGAGATGCACCTGCAGCGCCTGGAGGAGCCCGTGCCGGAGCAGGGGGATGCCTGAGAGGAGACTGGGACCCCATGAGAAACCTGTGCTGGAGCAGGGACCTGGCAGGGACCTGCAAACCCGTGCAGAGAGGAGCCCACGCTGGAGCAGGGTCCTGGCAGGACTTGTGAGCCCATGCAAGTGTGACCCACGGTGGAGCAGTTTGTGAAGAACTGCTGCCTGTGAGATGAACTCACCTTGGAGAATTCATGGAGAAGCATCTCTAGGAGGAACCTCATGGTGCAGCAGGGGAACCACTCCTCTCCCCAAGCAGCAGGAGAAACAACACGTCATGAACTGACCCTGCACCACTGAGGCAGGAGGTAGAGCTGGGAAGGAGGGAGAGATGGGCAGAAGGTGTTTTTAAAGCTTTATTTTACTTCTCACTATGCTGCTCTGATTCAATTCCTTTAAATTCAATTAATATCTCTAATTTCAAACCTGTTTTTCCCATTATGGCATTTACTAAGTGATCTGTCCCAGTCCTTATCTCAACCCATGAAGCCTTCATTATGTTTTCTCTCTCCTGTCTATCTCTGGAGGGGAGTGAGAGAGCAGCTCTGGTGGGTGTCTGGAATCCAGCCAGGGTCATCTGACAACACTTCCTTTCTCTCATTCTTTATTCCTTTCCAGAGGTCACAGTGCAGAGGTTGAGTGGGCCTTTGATGGGGGCAGTGAAGGTGTTGGGGAACAGCAGGGACAGGAGCCCCAGGGATGTGGGACAGGCATGAGAGGGGCCCAGGGAGCTGGCAGGGGGCAGGGTCTGTCCCCCTGGGCCAGCAACAGCCCCGTGCCCTGCCCAAGGCGCTGCCACCAGGGGCTGGGCCCAGAGGCAGGGGGAGACCCCAGTCCCGGGGGCGGCGTTTCTGCCCCGAGCCCCGTCCAGCCCAGCCTGCCCCGAGTGCGCAGTGACCGCTGGCACGGCTGCACTGGACAGCGTGACCTGCTGGGGACACTGAGAGCTGCCCTGGGACACTGCCCTGGGGATGGCACAGGCACCAAACAAACCACAGCCAGCCCCCTCCTTGGGATGGCACAGGCACCAGAGCACAGCACAGCCCCGCTCCTTGGGATGGCTCAGCCCCTGTGAGTGTCCCAAGTGTGGGAAGAGCTTCTCACAGAGCTCTCATTGCACCAGATACCAACGGAGGCACCACTGAGGGAAGCCCTGGGAGTGCCCTGAGTGTGGGAAGAGCTTTGTGCCAGTCTTAGGCTGCAATGCCAGATGTAACCAGAAGTATATATTCTATCACCATCTGTTAAAACCAGGTAGAGCAGTGTTCCTTATCTTTTCCATGACTCATCCCTCATAACTGTGGGGGGGATGGGATGTGGGGGAGGGGGGGAATATCCTCTGTTAACAGGCCAGCTGTTAAAGCCAGGTGGAGCTCTTTTCTTTATCTCTTCCAGGACCCACCCTTTGTCCAGGAAGATATCTTCGGTTAATAAGCCACTAAATCTCACTGCAGGACTGATCAAATTACATCCTCTCATTTGAGATGCCACGTTCATCCATGAGGAAGAGCCAAAAAAAGTCTGAAAATTTGAAACATCAGAGAAGCCTTTTTCCATTAAATTCCCAGAGGAAGACCAAGTTCATCTTCATCACCACTAGACTTAAAAAAGAAACTACACCTTTCTCCAAAATCATTGTTTCAACAAAATCACATCTGTCACTCCCTAAAAACTATAGTCAGCATTTAATCACACTGCTAACAACACCCTGACCAACAGGGCGTCAGGCTGTATTCTGACTCTATCAGGGTTCTGGTTTTTATACTACTATATTTTATTTTAATTTTCCTAGAAAACACTGTTATTCCTATTCCCATATGCTGAAGGAAAGCACTGCTTCAGCTAGTGAGAAACCCTCCCCTGCCTCACGGAGGGACAGTCTGATGATGCAGCAGTGGAACACACAACGTTACAACCGTCCAGGTTCCAGCTGAGCTGCAGGGGCAGGCACAGCCAGCAGCAGTCACCCTTGTAAAAACTAAAAAGTCTAAGATGAAATGAGAGCACCCAGTTAATAAAGATAAGAAAGGAGGGTCCTCACAACCTGTAGGGGAGTCAGAGGTTGAGATTATCACTGATTCCCTGTAGTATAAAAGTCTCTGTAATTTGCAAAAAGACATTGTATGATGGGAGCATAAGGTTTATACAATCTGATTACTTCAGGTCTGGGACCTTTTGGGTACAGGTGTACAACTGGATGGTACTGAGGCAAGGAATTTGGGATCCTTGACCCAGGACTCAGGTGTGGATCAGGTAGTCGTAAGGGAGCCAGACCCCCTTTCCCTCTGGGAGTAGTTTTTAATGAGTGTAAGAGAGAGGTTTTTCCACAGAGAGAGAATGCAGGAGCACTACCATAGAATGCATTGAAGAGCCTTGAGGAAGGGATCCAGCAGCTGAGAGAAGTGGCAGCACTGGAGGTGCTCTTTGGGAGGGGTGGACAGCATGACAATGGCCATGACAAAGTCAGGTGCACAGGGCAGATGTGGAATTTCACAAATCTAGGACCATCTCAATATACCACCTTCATTGCAATGATTAATGCTGGTAACAACCAAGAGACTGGGTTCTGTCACCAACAAGCTCAGAAATTACAAGAGTATGATCAACAGCCCGATGCAGACTCATGTCTCTGCTCTGGTTAAGGAACTCAAAGAGGAGTTTAAGAGACGAGGGAGATAAGGGAAGAGATGAGGAAGATCAATGCAGCATGAGTACGAGTCACAGGCCCCAAAGTCAGAGCCCAACACCCCCCAGCTAGGGAGAGAGGGTACACCCCACGAGCTGACCAGTGGTTCTTTTTGCACAACCATGGGGAAAACAGGAAAAGGTGAGATGAGAAACCCACCTCTGTCCTGGCAGCACGGGTGTGTCAACTCAGGGAGGGAAACGTTAACAGAGGGAGCTCCACTAAAGTGAAGGCAGCCTCCCATGACCAAGCTGCCAGGTATTACAGAAAGGAGGATAACCTGTGAGATCCCCTTAAAAGAACCTCTAGTATGTATGCCCAAAAAAGAAATAATAACCAGGGCTAGAGGGGCTCTGCCTCGAGCCAGGGAGAGGCATGGGAAAGCCAGGTCTTTTGGATGGAGTAGATCCAATGCCCTGGCACATCAGAGCCACAGAAACATGAGGTGTTAGTTGATACTGGTTCACAGTGTACCCTAATGGCATCAGGACATGTGGGGGAAGAACCTGTTGCCATTGTTGGGGTGACAAGAGGATCACAGGAAATGACTTTGCTGGAGGCTGAGGTGAGCCTGACTGGGAAGGAGTGGCAGAAACATCCAATTGTGACTGGCCCAGTGTTGCATCTGGTTGTTAATTAGGGTGGTAGCTAATAAAGGAGCAGGAAAGGCCTTTGCAAGGGTTTTATAGAGATGTTTATTTCAGCCACAGATCTGCATCATCCAGAGTTCAGGGAACAAAGGCAATGGGGCTTGTGGGGGCTTCAGGTTTGGTACATGGGATCAGCAGGCGGGGAAAACTTTAGGGGCCAATTACCAGGGGACAGGGGGTGTCCAAGGGTGGGGTTAGGGCAAAAAGGCCAACAGGGAAACAGAGTGGGAGTGACCAAAAGGCTGACAGACAGGGAGAGGGGCACAGGGTTGACCCAGGGAATAAAACAGGGGTTGCTTTCCCTAATTGGGAATGCCTTTGGTCTCCACAGCCCAGATGCTCTGTGTATTCTAGGCACAGACTTTCTCAGGAACAGCTATTACAAAGATCCAAAGGGACTCAGGTGGGCTTTTGGAATAGCTGCTGTAGAGGCAGAGGGCATTAAGCAATTGAACACCTTGCCTGGACGATCAGAAAACCCATCTGCAGTAGGACTCTTGAAGGTAGGAGAGCAACAAGTGCCAATTGCCATCACGATGGTGCACTGCCAGCAGTATCAGATGAATCAAGATGCCATGATCCCCATCCATAAAATTTTGGCTAGAAACCCAAAGGGTGCTCAGTAAAACCCACTCATCCTTCAACAGCTGCAATTAGCCTGTGGGCAAGTCTGACAGAAAATAGAAATTGACTGTAGACTGTTGTGCCTTGAATGGAGTGACTCCACTGTGGGAGCTAAGACAGAGAGTACTGTGGATTTAATTAGCATAAGCAGCTGGATAACCAAGAGGCCTTGGCAAAAACACAGAGAGCTTTGAAGATTGCATGAAGATTGGATCAAGACTGGTGACAGGAAAGAAGACTGAATTAAGTAGAAAAGTTGCAATATGTGTGATGGTTAACCCAATCAATGCACTAAAAAAAAATACTAGCCTTCCTAAAAATAGTATATAAGCATATGTAGCTCACAGTAAATTTGGATTCTGATCACCAGTCAGTAGTTCCTGTCTCTCTCTCAATAGTTGCTGAGTGCTGCTGTGCCAGACATGCTGGAACTCCAGTACGAGCTGGAGTCCAAGGCAGCAAAGTGGCACCACTGACATTGCAATTTTTCAATGCATTTTTCTCCATTCCTTTGGCAGCAGAGTGCAGGCCTCAGTTTGCTTTCACCTGGAGGGGTGTCCAGCACACCTGGAACCCACTGCCCCAGGGGTGGAAACACAGCCCCACCATCTGCCATAAACTAACCCAAACTGCACTAGAAAGGGGAAAAGCTCCAAAACATCTACAGTATACCAGTAACATCATTGTGTGGACAAACACAGCAATAAAAGTGTGTGAGAAAGGAGAGAAGATCATCCAGATTCTGCAGGAAGCTGGCTTCACCATCAAGAAGAGCAAAGCCAAGGGACCTGCCCGAGAGATCCAGTTCCTGGGAGTGAAGTGGCAGGATGGACGGTGTCAGATTCCCTCTGAAGTTATCAATAAGATCACTGCAATATCTCCACCAACCAGCAAGAAGGAAACACAAGCTTTCCTAGGCACCATAGGTTTTTAGAGAATGCACATTCCTGAGTACAGACAGACTGTGAGCCCTCTCTACCTGGTTACCTTCAAGAAGAACAATTCCAACTCCAGCTCTGAACAGTAACAAGCCTTTGCCCACATTAAGCAGAAAATCGCTCATACAGTAGCCTTTAGCCCAGTCAGGACAGGACCAAAAGTGAGGAATGTGCTTTACTCTGCAGCCAGGAACAATGGCTTGTCCTGGAGCCTTTAGCAGAAGGTGCCTGGGGAGACTGGAGCCCGAGCACTAAAATTCTAGAGTCAAAGTTACGGAAAGACCGAAGCCAACTACACTCCCACAAAAATAAGAAAGTTCAAGCCACCTCAGAAGTAATTAGTACAAAAGCACAACTCCTCTTGGCACCCCAACTACCCCGGTTCTGGAATGGATGTTTAAAGTAAAGGATCCCTCTACCCACCACACCACCAACACTACATAGAATAAATGGATTGCCTTCATCACACAGTGAGCCTGTATTGGAAATCTGAATTGCCCTGAAATTTTAAAAATAATTACAAACTGGCCACAAGATTAAAACTTTAGTCTCACTAACAAAAAGGAGCAGAAACAAGTAACCCAGGCTAAAAAGCTCCACCATACAACCAACTACCAGCACAAGAAACACGCTGTGCTCTTGTCACTGACAGTTTCTGTCTCATGGTTGAGATGAACCAGAAGTGGAAAGTGGCCGCAGGGAGCCCCACACGACGAGTCACACAAGCTACTGAAGGAGAAGGTGAATCAAGTGCACTTGCTGAACTCAAAGCCATTCAGCTGGCCCTGGACACTGCTGAAAGAGAGAACTGGCCAAAGCTCTACCTTTATACTGAATCATAAATAGTAACCAATGCTCTGTGGAGTGAGCTAGAAAGGTAAAAAAAGGCCAGCTAGCAACATAAAGGAAAACCAATTGAGGCTGCTGATGAGTGCAAAAACATTGCCACTCAGAGAAACTATCTGTAAAAGTCCATTTTGTAGATAGGCATGTCCCCAAAAGTCAGGTAATAAAAAACACCAAAAGAACAAGCAAGTAGATCAAGCTGCAAAAATAGAGATGTCACAAATAAATTTAAATTACAAACATAGGGGAGAGTTGTTCCTAACTCAATAGGCCCATATGTCCTCAAGCCATCAAGGCAAAAATGCCACCTCTAAGTAGGCACAAAACTGAAAAGTAGATTTAACCATAAATAGCATTTCTCAAGTTACCCATAACTGTAAGACGTGCTAAAATCAAGCAAGCCAAGCCCATAAAGCCTCTCTAATATGGGGGGCAGTATTCCAAATATAAGTATAAAGAAGCCCAGCAAATTAACTACATCACACTGCCTCAAACCCCCCAAGGCAAGTGCTACGTGATCACAATTGTAGAAGTCACCACTAGATCATTAGAAACCCACCCTGTACCTCACACTACTACTCAAAACACCGTCTGAAGCCCAAAAAAGCAAGTCCTATAAAGACACAGCACCCCTGAGAGAATCGTCAGACAACAGGACCTATTTCAAGAACAGCCTTAGAAACACCTCAGCCAAAAACCAGGACATTGACTAAATAGATCATATCCCTTATCACACACCAGCTGCCAGGTATGTTGAACTGTACAACAGACTACTTAAAATTACCCTAAAGGCACTGGGTGGGGAGGCCTTCAAAAATTGAGAAATGAACTTAACAAAAGCCACCTAAATAGTCAACATCTGAGAGTCCATCACTCAAGCAAGTCCTGCCCAGTCTGAAGCCTTGCACACAGTGGATGGGGATAAAGTCCCTGTAGTACACATAAAAGGGATTTTAGACTGTTTAGATTAGTCTAACCTCAAGCAAAGGCAAACCCATCCATAAAATTGTTTTTGCTCAAGAACCTGGTTGCACTTGGTAGGTAATGCAGAAAGATAAAGAAACCCATTGAGAACCACAGAAAAACCTAATCTTAAGGGAGAACTGTGTGTAAAGTCTCACTGTGTATATACATATAGAGTACAGTTTAAAGAAGGTATGAATTTAGGTATGATGCAGATGGTAATAGAATAAGGAGTAGATAATGTCTTAGGCTGCAATGCCAGATGTAACCACAAGTATATATTCTATCAGCATCTGTTAAAACCAGGCAGAGCAGTGTTCCTTATCTTTTCCATGACTCATCCCTCATAACTGTGGGGGGGATGGGATGTGGGTGAGGGGGGGAATATCCTCTGTTAACAGGCCAGCTGTTAAAGCCAGGTGGAGCTGTTTTCTTTATCTCTTCCAGGACCCACCCTTTGTCCAGGAAGATATCTTCTGTTAATAAGCCATTAAGTCTCACTGCAGGACTGATCAAATTACATCATCCCACTGTGACATGATGTAATTCTTCCCAAGGGGAAGAATCAAGCATATCCTACCTAAATAAAATCCAAAATTTGAAACACCAGAGCAACCTTTTCCCACTAAATTCCCAGTGGAAGACCAGGCCCATATTCATCACCACTAGACCTTAAAAAAGAAACTACACCCTTCTCCGAAATCATTGTTTCAACAAAACCACATCTGTCACTCCAGGAAAGCTGTAGTCAGCATTTAATCACACTGCTAGCAACACCCTGACCAACAGGGCATTAGGTTGTATTACAACTCTGTCAGTGTTTTGCTTGTTATATTACTATATTTTTATTTTTATTTTCCCAATAAAGAACTTTCATTCCAATTCCCATCTTTGCCTGAGAGCTCATTAATTTCGAAGTTACATTAATTTAGAGGGAGGGAGTTTACATTTTCTGTTTCAAGAGAGGCTCCTGCCCTCCTTAGCAGACACCTGTCTTTCAAACCAAGACACTGCACTGCTCCATCTCCACCCCCACGGCAGGATGATCCCCAGTGACCCCCAGTGGGCAGAGCCCCAGTGGTCCCAGGTGATCCATGTTGGGAAGACACCTGGCTGGGGCTCCACATCCTCCTGGCTCCCCGTGGCCTTTTCTTTCTGGATTTTCTTTGCCCTTCCCAAACACACAAAACTGGGGTAAAAATAAATAAGTTGAACTAAGATGTGGAAGGGGACATGGGGGGATCTTCCCAGGGATAAGAGAGATGCTGGGCTGAGGGAGTTGAGGGTTCCTGGGAGGGACTGGGGGCTTGCACAGGGCTTTGGGCACCCCAGTCCCAGCAGCTCCAGCTGCACTGGGAGATCCTGGTGGATGTTCTGGGACAGTTGATCAAGGATCCCCTGCCCTGGAACTGTCCCCATGTCCCCCTGCCCATTCCCCTGTCACCTCACTCCCAGTCCCATCCTGCTCCCATTCCAGTCTGGATCCCATTCCCACTTTCATTCCCTGTCCCTGTCCCATATTCTGTTTGGTTGCCTTTCCCATATTTCCAGTCCATACTCCTTGTTTGTTCCTATTCTCATATTCCTGCTCTCATTCCCATACTTCCATTTCTATAATCCCTGTCCCATTTCATAGTTCCCACTCCCAGTTCTACTCCCGTATTCCCATTTCCAATCCTGGTCCCATCTTCCTAATCCTCATCCCATATTCTCTCTCTGGTTGCTGTTTTCACATTCACCGTCCCATTCCATGTTCCTTTGGGCATTGCTCAGGGCCCCCAGCTGGCCCCAGCAGCCCATCCTGCCAGCAGCCCTGGGCTCAGAGCCCTCCCTCCTGCTGGGGCCGTGCAGGGGCCACGGGCCTGCCCCAGGCTCCTGTTCTGCCCCAGGAGCAAGGCTGCAGCTCCAGCCTTTGTGCCCTGGGCCGCAGCAGCCCAGGGCAGGCCCAGCTGCAGAGCTCCCAGCCCCGATGGGTTCCACTGCAGCACTGCTGAACACTGATCCCCATCCCAGATTCTCTCTCCGCTTGCTGCTTCCACACTCCCTGTCCTGTTCCCATATTCCCATCCCAGCTCCCATTCCCGGTCTCTATCCCCATTCCAGGCCCCGTTCCCGGTACCTCTGCCGTATTCTCGGCCCTGTCCCTACTCCCGGTCCCTGTTCCCTCCTACCAGACGCCGCCGCCATCGCTCTGGCTCCCCTCGGCTCTCACATGACCGGGAAAACCGCGCGCTGCTCGAGCCCACCAATCACAGCGCGCGATCGCTCCTTTATTTGCATAACCACGCCCTTGTGCTTGGCCCCGCCCACCGCCGCCTGTAGCCGCGTCCCGGCGCTCCTTGCTCTCAATGCTCCCAGTAAGAGCGGTACTGGGGGGGAAAGCGCTCCCAATTCCTTCCCAGGGCTCTCAGGATCGCGTGCGGTGCTCCCAGTACCGCTCCCAGTGCTCCCACTATCATTCCCATCGCCGCGCGGGGCGAGGCCGCTTTGGAACCTCCCAGAGCAGAGCGCGGATGCTTTTGGGTGTCGACACCTGCCCGGGCCGAGCGGGGAACAGAGGGGGAGCGGGAGGAAGAGGAGGAGAGGGAGGAAAAGCAGGGACCCAGGAGAAGCAAGAGCAGGAGCAGGAACAGAAAGAGGGGGAGTGGGGGGAAAAGGAGGAGCCGCAGAACCTCGCGCGTAGCCCGGCCGCCCCCTCAGGCGGCAGCTCAGCGGGTACGGCAGCATCGGCCCTCCCCTGGGAGAGGAGGTTAGCGGGGAGGGGCACTGGCCACAAATCCATCGCGGGACTCTAGGGGACGGCTTTTTTCAGGGCAGGGGATGTTTGGATCTTGCAGGAGCCAAAAGCTGAGCTGGAAATGCCCCTGAGTGGATCGTGCCGGGTCGCTTTTTACCGGCGGGGAGGGGGCGATATCGGCTGTGGGGGTCCCCGGGAGAGCTGGAGGGGAAGGCGGGAGCCCCGGAGCGGGGAGAGCGCAGAGGGGCGATCCCGGAGCCGAGGGACCCCTGGCAGTCTGGAGGGGTGCGGGAGGTTGGTGCTGAGCGGGCTCCGGGCCCCTGAGGCTGAAAGGGGCCAAGCACTTGGTCAGCGGGACCATAGAACCCAACACGCTCAGCCCTTGTTTTCCCCCCCAAGCCAGGATTTCCCATTCCCAAACCTTGGCCGAAGGAGGAAGACGAAGCCGTGAGGAAGATGGTCCGGGAACCCGAGGCAGGTGAGCAGAAAGTCACTGCCTCTTTCCCCCTCTGTCCTGCTCCATCTCCCAGCCCAGCACAGCCCCGGCTGCAGGACAGCCCCGCTGTGTGTGCTGTCCTGACGGGGACGCAATGGGGGAATCTCCTTCCCTCTGGTACGAAGGCAAATCCCATCCTCTCCTTGTCCTTCCTCGCCCAGACAAGGAGCAGAGGATGGAGACTAGGGAGGACAAATCCCCGCAGCAGTGTGTCCTCAGCTGTCCCCCCGTACTACATGGACTTGGTGCTTGCCATCCTGGATGCGCACAGGCCCTCGTCTCCCTGCCCCGGGCCTGTGGATCTCCACTTCCAAGAGATTCAGAGTTGGCCCGGCTGCCAGGGGACACTGGCACTCCAGTTCGGTGGCCTGGTGATGTTGGTGGGAGGGGGTTTGGTGTCATCTTCGGACCGAATGTGGGTCTTGTCCACTCTGCAGTGAAGAGCAGCCAGGGCCAGGGAGCCTGGGATGGACACCAGAGCCATGGATCCCATTCTGGATGGACACTGATCCAGATGGACACCAGAGCCATGAATCTGCAACGTGGTGGGTGCGGGGTTGCGCAGAATCCTCAGGGGGATGATGAGGGGTGGAAGTGGCCAGGGCTGACCCCAAAAATGCTGTCACCTGCCGTCCTGTAGGATGTGGGCCATGCCCTGCTTTGGGGCACTGGTGACAAACTGGTGGGTGGCGGTGACAAAAAGCGCAGGTGCCAACTCGGAGATGGCACAGCGAGGGGGTCCTGTGCACCAAGCCCCCGCCCCTGAGGGTGACAAAGGGGGATCAGTGGCGTTCCTGAGGAGAGTCCCCCTGTGCCCGCGGCATGGGTTGGGGGGCACCCATCACCCTGTCCCCCTGTCACTCTGTTCCTCTGTCACCAGAAGGGGTGGGGCCTCAGGGGGGCTGGTGTGGGCACTCACTGGGTGGGGACCTCTTCCCTGGTGGGCAGGGACATCTCGAGAATTTGGGACTCCACAAATTAGGACCCTTCAAGGTGGGGATGCCAGGCTGGGAGTGCACCCCCACCACCCCCGAATCCACCCCATGGACCTCTCCAAATTATTTTCTCTATCTCATCATTCCAAATTCAGCCCCCTCAAATGCCTCCCCTGTTCCATTGACCCCAAATCCAAGCCCAAAATTCTTCTCCCCATCCCACCACCCCCAAATCCAACCCCTGGACCTTCCAAAATTACTCCCTCCATCCCACCGCCATGTAATGCAGGCCCTGGACCTCCTAAAATGAATTCCCCCCACCACACATGGAGGTGGAAGCCCCGCCGGACACTCCCGAGCCCCCTGCCCTACCGAAGACCTGCAAATGGCACACCCTGACCACTGCCACACCCAGAAGGACTCTGAAAGGGATGGGGGATCCCCGGGAAGCCGGGCTGGGTGCGGCTGCAGGGCTGGAAACGCTCCTACAGCCACTCTGACACCGACAGCAACAGGGCTGGTGACAGGGGTGTCCCCAAGGCCAGCATGTGCTGGTCACTGTTCCAGAGGGCATTTTCCACCCCTCCAAGGCACCCAAGAAGCCACGGGGATGTGAGGGGATGAGGCCACATGAATTTCAGCAGTACCTGCACTCCGTGGGCAGGAGGAGTAGACGTGCTGTCCCCGGGGCAGGTGAGAGGGTACAAGGGTGGGAGAGTGGGGGAAATTTTGGGGTGATGGGTGGGGGCTGATGATTTTTGGGGTGATTACAATGGGTGGGGGGTGATGATGGGTGGGGGATGATGAGGATGATTTTGGGGGTGGTGGGTGATGGGATGATGATGATAGGTGGGATTGATGAATTTTGGAGTGATGATGGGTGGGTGGTGATGATGATGGTGGGTGGGGGGTGATGAATTTCGGGGTGACAAGGATGGCTGGGGGGTGATGGGGATGGTTTGGGGTCATGGTTTGGGGAAGTGATGACTTTTAGGGTGATGTTTGGGAGGTGATGGATTTTGGGGCATGGGGTGGGAGGTGCTGGCCTGGCACAGCCACCTGGAGTGCCTTGTCCCCCCCTCGTCACTCCCATGTCCCCACATGTCCCCAGGGGACAGTGGCACCGGGCCAGGTCCTGCGGCTCCGGCACCAGGACCCAGCCAAACTGACTTGGCACTTGTGGGGCCACCCATGGGGTGGGCATGGAGCCACCCTAGCCTAGCCCCACACCTGGCCTGTCACTGTCACACTGCCACACCTGCCAGCATTTGCAACCCATGGACACGTGTCCCCTGGCCCTGCCATGCTCGTGGTGGCACCTCCATGAGCATCACGACACCTGTGGTGCCACCTCCATGGCCACCTTGGTGTCATCATACCCATGGTGGCTGCTCCATAGCCACATGTGCCCTTGTGTCACCACAGTCATGGTAGCACCTCTTTGGCCATGTGTCCCCTCGTGGTTGGACCTCCATGGATGCCTGTCCCCTGGTGTCACCACATCCTTTTGGCACCTCCATGACCACCTGTCCCCCATCCTAGCACCCCTGGTGGCACGGCCAGGCCACATGTCCTCTGTCACTGCCACACCCCTCGTGGGTGGCAGGCACACAGGGGCACCCATGCCCTGTTCTGCCCCCTCCCATGGCCAGGGCACACCATGGCCCCTGCCGAGCAGCCCTGTAAATGGCCTCTGTTACAAGCAGCCAGTAAGGAAGGGCAGGGAATTGTTACCGTGACACTTAAATGCAGTTTATTTCTTTTGTTCATCCAAAGAAGTTGAGGGATATTGTAGGTGCTGTACTTAGGAGGAGTGGAATGACTGAGTTCACCAGGCTGGAACAGCTTTAGTCTTGAGTGAAAGCTGAGTGCTGGATGTTGAAGTAATTTCAGAGAAGCTCAGAATCTGCTGAGTTGGAAGGACTCCATCAGGATCATTGAGTCCAACTCCTGTCCCTGCACAGAACACCACAATTCCACCATGAGCCTGAGAGCACTGTCCAAATGCTTCTTGTCCCAAGACAGACTTGGGGCTGGGACTGACCGCTTCCCTGGGGACCCTGTTCAATTGCTCAAGCTCCCTCTAGGTGAAAAACTTCTCCCTGATATCCAACCTAAGCCTCCCTGACTCAGCTCCAGCCATTTCCTTGAGTCCTGTCCCTGCTCATGAGAGTGAAGAGATTGGTGCTGGTCCCTGCACTGCCCCTTGGGAAGATGTTGAAGAGCTCAGTGAGGTCTGACCTGAGTCTCCTCCTCTCCAGCTGAACAAACCAAGTGTCCTCAGCTGTTCCTCACAGAGCCCCTGCAGATCCTTCCCTATCCTAGTGACCTCCTCTGGACACTGTGCAATGGCTTCATGTCTTTTCTATGTTGTGCTGTCACTCAAGGTGAGGCCACCCCAGTGCAGAGCAGAGTGTGACAATCCCCTCCCTGGCCCAGCTGCTGGTGCTGGGCCTGCTGCCCCAGGACACGGTGGCACTTTGGGCTGCCAGGGCACTGCTGACTCATGTTCCACTTGCCCTTGGCCAGGACCCCCAGGTGCCTCCCTGCAGCTGCTCTCCAGCCTCTCCTTCCCAGTCCATACACCAAGGGAGGAGTGCCCCATCCCAGGGGCAGAATCTGGCACTGCCCTTGTTGAACTCCACACAGTTGGTGATTGCCCATCTCTAGTTGTGAGGTTTCTCTCAGAGCCTCTCTGCCCTCCAGGCAGGTGACAGCTCCTCCCAATTTAGTGCCATCAGTTAATTTACTGACTATCCCTTCAAGTCCCATGTTCAGGTCCTTAATGAAGATGTTGAAGAGCTGGGGCTGACAGTGGAGTCCTGCAGAACCCACTGGTGACCACTGCCAGTGTGGTGCCACCCTCAGTGCCTGACCCCTGAGCCAGTTGCTCACGCCATGTGTTTATCCTGCTGTGTGCTGGACACTTTGTCCAGAAGCATTCTGGGAGACACAGGAACAAAACCTCTGCTGAAATCCAGAAAGATTCCATCTGCTGGTTTTCCTGCATCAACCGAGTGGGTTTTACCCTGTCCTAGAAAGAAATCAGATTTCAGAAGCAGAACCTTCCCCTTGTGAAGCCATGCTGACTCTGACTGATGCCTGTATTGTCCTCCAAGTGTTTTTCAGTACTACCCAGAATAAACTTTTCCATGATTTTATCAGGTATCGAAGTGAAACTGACTGGCCTGGAGTATCTGGTGTCCTTCTTGTCCTCCTTGACAATCAGGACAGCATTTGCCAGCTTTCAACCAACTGGGACCCCTCAAATCCCATATGTGAGCTCTGTGTGTGCTCTGATTTCTCCAGGGGAAGCAGACTGCTCACACTCGCATGTCTGAGCTTCTATTCTCCTCAGGCAAACCCACTCTGAGGACAGCAATAGTTAAAAGAATAATTAAAAATACTTCCTGATTACAGGCACAAAGTCATTGCAGTTAAAGCAATCTCTTCAAAAGCTCTTCTTTTAGGTGGGATTCACAGGGCACAAGTGAACTGCCATGAAAGTCAGGTTGGGAAAAAAAGTCTTAATCATGTCTGCATTTAGTACAAAATCCCAGCTTCAGGGGAAGTTGAGGAATGTGTTATTCTAGAAAGAATTGTCTTAAGTGGACACACTGTACTTGTTGCTCTTTGCAAAGCAAAGATAAGGAGTCTGTCACATTCTGCTGTTTAAATTAAATTATCTGGTTACATTTCAGGGATTTTTGGTGGCTTGGAAACAGTTTGGTAACATTTTGTGAGCATTTTCTTCCTTGTGCATTTCAGCTCTATGTTTGAGGAACGTCTCCTGTGATTTCCTGTAGAAAGCAGGAGTTCTTTACTTGGCTGGATGTGTGGGGCATAACTCCACCAAGCTCACTCACTGATAATAGAAAATGCATCTGTTTCTATACTCCATTTTATATACATATTCACTGATTTTCCTGGAATAAGCATACATATGATAATTATTTCTCCCAAAATCATTAATATACTTTGTCTTCCCTTTCTGCATGCGTTCTTCTGTCCTGGGGGTCTCTGGTGGTCCCTGGTGGTTGGCAACCCCAGAGTCACACCTGAGCTGGTAAAAGTTGGCACAACTGGGCTGGTTGCTTTCCAGTTCTTCCTATGGAAAAGGCATCATGCAGTTCCATAGGCCAGTGAGTTTTTAAAAATAAGCATTGTATTAACCTAATGCCTTTTCCGACACTACCTAAATACAGAGGCCAGACAAAATTAAGGGAACAAAAAGCGGTTGTTATTTATTGAAGGGCCTTCAGGTACATCTTGGGCAGACAAGCTGTAGATTTGATGGTAGATAAAGTTAGCACCTAGAGATAAAAGAAACAGTGGGAGGGATTATACAATTAAAATGTATGAGTTACATAAATTTGAATAAATACAAAATTCAGCAGCAATTTGAGTATAATTGAGGTATGGTTTGGTTGAATAATGCATAAGCAACACCGACCGGGGGGGGTGGGGAGGGTACGGGGAGGGATTCTCCCTTCTGCACCTACCAAATCAGTCAAGCTAAAATCTCATTTATATACTGTTTACTAATGCATATTAATACAGAATGTTCTAGAAAGCTCCTCCTGGTTTCTATTCCTAAAATCCACGTCCCTGTGTTGTGTTGCCATGCGTCACCAGTGCTCGGGGGTCTCTCTTCCTTTTGAGGGTCTTGTTTCTGATGAAGGCTCTGGGTCTTCCTCAGTGTTCACTGTGTGACCTCGCAGGGAGCGCAGGCGCACTGAGCTCAGGGTTATATAATAAATATATATTCCCACAAGAGGCCTCAGTCCAGTGACCAACTCTTTGGAATCATCCCAATTTTGGCCCAGTTCAAGGTCGAAATCCTATTTCTAGCCACTTGTTCTTAGACCTATAGCCTTCCTATCCTGCCTCTCACCTAACATCTGGACAGTGAGATTTTCTTCTTTGTTTAACCATTTCCTTTATGTCTTTTTGCCTTCTAGCAATTAGATACAATTATTGATTAATTATAATGCCACAATTTTGCCAATATTGATACAATTTCATTAGCATGAATCATTTATAACATTTGTTACCGGGCCCAGACAGCTTGGCTTCTGAAACAGGCTGCACAAGGCTGAATTGCTGAACTTTGGGGTAAAAGAGGGGATTATGGAGTAGGCGCTTTGGGAAGGCTGTGCCTTCCTAATACCTCAGGCCAACCTCAGGGAAAGGAAGAGGGCAACATGTGGCTGCTAGTTGAGGATGAAAGGAAGCTCCGCCCTTGTCCTGGGCAGATGTTATGATAATAATTCCAGGCGTGAACAGCACATACGACTGGGGATTCAAAGCATGGTAACGTCAACCCAGGACAGCCCTCTAAAACCCCGAGAGAGGAAAGCTCACAGGCATTTGCTCTGGTGGGCTCTCTCCCTTTCTTCAAATAAAGTTGAATGACTCGTCTGTCTCTTTTCTGGACATAAACCTCTGGCATTTGTGGATTTTCCTGACAGTTTTGAAAAAGAGATAGATTGTATTTAGCTAGAAATTTAGATATGCCTGAATTTGATAAGGAGCTATGCCATAATTAACTAAGAAATATTTTTGATTCTGTATTTTAGCTGTGTTTTAGATTTACTTTTGTATCAATACAGCAAAGTAGTTGTCAATACAGTAGTAGTTTTGGTTTGCATTCTTTAGGGAATTTTTTCCCATCTGAAAGGAAGATGCTGTAAAGGAAGTGGTTGTCCAGGAGACAAATAGAGATGATGAAGAAACAAAAGACACAGCCAAGAACTCTTAGATTCCACACTAACGAGTCAGCCAAAGGAAAGGAGCATTTAGGAGAGATGCCTGAGGGAAGAGGAGAGGTGGTGGGGTTGTGGAAATCTCTTAGCTGAGGGGGCGTGGCTCAGAGGGCAAATGCTTGTGGTTTTGGTGTTGGATTGCTGCTGCTGCCCAAACCATTCACTGCTCCTGCCCAGCTTTTCCATCACAGCTTCTCTTTACCGTGGGTGAGCCTCTGCTCGCAAGTGTGGCCCTTGAACTGGGACCTTTCAATACACCATCACCCTGTGAGGGATCCTCACCATCTGCTTGGGAGCCTCTGGGGAAAACCGGGACCCCGAACCCCTCCAAAGGAGAGTGTCTCATGGCTGCTGCTGTCACCAGGTCATCACACAGGTGACAGCAGGGGAAACACGAAACAACCCCCCCCTGCACCTTCTCTGTCCTCCTTGGGCTTCCCAGCCCCTGCTGCTTCCTCCAGTACTCTGGATTTTTGGTACACTTTTAGGTCAACACCCCTGGGTCCCCCCAGCCTCCTGCTCCTGCCACAGCTTAGAGCTTATTGCTAAGGTTTGTTGCTACCCCAGGCCTGCACGCCTTTGCTGTTTCCTGCCCACTGCTCCTGGGCTTCAGAAGATTCTTCTGTGCCTTCATGGAAAAGGTATCTTTGTGCTGCAGGGAATTACTTCAATGTGAAAATAATTCCAGCATGGAGTAAGAGCTTCTGATAGATACCACGTGTTGCCTCCAGTTCCTCCAGTTCCACCCAAAAGCCCCTGTAGGAAAGAGCACAGCCCCCATTGCACGTGGGCTTTGGCTCTGTCTGGCACAGAAGCCCCCCGGGGCAGGGGTCTCTGGGGCAGAAGCCGGGCACCAATGCTGCCAGGGCTCGGGGTGTGTCAGATCTGCTTGGGCAGGGACTCTGCCACACCTGCTGATTTCAGTGCTCACTGGGCCCCAGGGGTCAGAGCAGCATCCATGCCCCAGCCCACGGTTCCTTGCCTGTGTCACAGCCGTGGGTTTAGGATGGCCACCAGCCGGGACGTGTCCCAAGGGGGCCGAGCCAGCTTCTGTGCAAGGCCCCGTGCCCTTCCCGCTGCGGCTGCGTGGGAGCCCTGGGGGCTCCTTCTGCTGCCCTGAGCCCGCAGAGCAGAGCACTGTTTGCTGATGCTTTGAGATGTTCCTAAGGGTCCTGTCGGGCTCTCTTAGACACTTGGGGTGAGGGATTCCTTCCAACCTGGGCCACTTTGGCTGGGCTGCAGGCAGCTCCAGCGCAGGTGGCCATGTGTGCAAGGGCTGTTAGTGACACGGTGCAGCATGGTCACCATGGCATGGAACAGGACAGGGTGTCAAAGGACCCTTTGTGACATGTGGTGATATAAGAGCCAGTGATGACATGGCCATGCCACAGTGCTGGGAGCACGTGACGGGACAGGACGAGACAGAGCAGTGCCGTGAGGAGCCCCTGCACAGCACACTTGTTCCTGTCTGACCCAGAGCTGTTCTGAGTGTTACTCCTGCAGTGACCTCGTGACAAGACTGTGGGACTTGTCACCTCTCAGCTTTCCTGAGGCATCTCTCTACTAGGTGCACTCGAGGCCAGATTCTGCCATGGCAGGCAGAGTTCTCATGTTCAATGTTTTCAAAAGGAAACAAAAGAAAAACCCTGAAGTTTCCCCAGCACAACAGCCTGAAGTTCTGGACCCGTTTCAGCCAATACAAGATGGTGAGTGGCACAGCTGGGCCACAGGACTGATGGCTGCTGGCAGCTTGTCCCCATCCCATCCCATCCCATCCCATCCCATCCCATCCCATCCCATCCCATCCCATCCCATCCCATCCCATCCCATCCCATCCCATCCCATCCCATCCCATCCCATGTGGACATGCCCAAGCACAGGACAGAAGAGGGGCCGGGCAGACACCCCGCAGCGGCCGTGCTCCATCCCCTGGGGCGTCCCCAGGCTGTCCCATTCTGGGGAGTGCAGGGCTGGCCTGTTTTCTCCAGCCTCTCCCGCAGCCCCTCAGCTCTGGCTGTGCTTGCTCTTTGCCAGGTGCAGCCGTGGACCGGTCACAAGGGCCGGACCCTGCCCGTGGACAATTCCGCAGAACACTGAAGGTACCTGCAGCCATCCCCACCTGGGCTGGCCCTGCTGTCACTGCTCAGCCCAGCACAGCCCTTGGAGCATTGCATGGAACTTGCCTCTCTTCCCTGTCCTTTGTTCTCCTGCAGATCTTCCAAAGGCTCCTACGCATTCGACGCAGAAAGACCAGCACCCCAGCCACACACAGCACAGCCGAGCCTGACTCCAGGCTGACTGAGCTCCAGGAAGAGCCTGATGTCAGCCCGGATTTGCCTGAGCACTCAGTCGACTCTGACACCTTAATGAATGAAACATGGGCAACGGCTCTTCTCATGTCCATGACTGAGGATGTGGCCATCACAAACACCAACAATAGGGAGACTCAGGCCATTGCAAATGCTGACACCAATCCCACTCTGATCCATACTCCCACTATGGATTTTTCTGACATGAGTGGTGTCTCCTTTCAGCAGCAGGTAACCAGCCTGGAGCCTGCACGGGAGGTCTCCCACGACTGTGTGCCCACTAGGTCACGAGGACGCCTAAGTCCTCGAGGCCAGCACAGTGTGGCAGGAACAGAAGCACTTCTTGGAGGAAGCTGGGGAGTTGCTCCCTTGGACAGCGCTCCAAGTCTTCCCCACTCCCTCCAGGTGCCAGCCATGGTGAAAAGCATTCACCAGAGTCTCGAGTCCCACATCAATGTGGATGCCAGGCTGCGCACTGACATTCAGAGGCTGGCTGAAGAACACCCTGCTGACGTGGTGCTGACCCTCCTGCGCTGTGCCCCAACATGTGACAGGTACGGGGCCCATGTGCCTTGAGAGAGCTCAGGGCTCACCAGCCTTTAGGGCCCACTGCCCTGTACAGCCTGTCCAATGGGCTCTGCCAGACAAGCTGAGAGGTTCGGGACCCTCAGGTCCCTCTGTTTCCTGAGCTCTGTTTCCCTCCCTGCCCCTCAGGGCCCCGGGGCTCTGTCACCTGGGCCCCACGGCTCTACAGGCTATGGTACTGTGACTGAGACCCCCCCCCTGACACAGAGCTCTGATCCCACAGAGCTGCTGCAAGCATGTGGAGAGCCATAGGCTCGTCAGAACCAACAGTGGAGAAGGTGCTGCCAACTCTGCTCTGTGTGATGGAGGATTGGCCTGTGCACAGCACATGCACCTCTGATGGGGACAACAAAGACGTTTTTGCCCTGGCTGTGAGTTTCTGGAACTGGCCTCTGCTTGCTGCCCTGTCACTTCTCCAGCACTTCTCCATCCTCTCCGTACCTCAGGCACTGAGCTGAAATGTGGGCTAGGGACAGGCTCAGGGGGCACCAGGCCTGCTGCTCCCCCTGCATCTCCCCTCGGGCACTGCCCCACAGACACCTCGGCACTGAGCGCTGTCTTGGGCTGCTTCTTTTGCAGGCAACTCTGGTCGTCTGGCTGATTGTGCCTCAGTGCCACAAGGCAACGATCCTTTATTCCTCCCACCTCTTTGTGGCTCTGCTCTTCCACGTTGTCATCAGCACACAGCAGCAGATGCCAGAGGAAGTCGAGAACTTCTGGAGAGCGTGCCAGGAGCAGCACCGCCTTGCCAGCAAGCCCAACAGGTTCCAGTCCTCCTGTCCTTCCCATGGCCTTCTGGCCAGCACCAGTGCTGCCAGTGTGACCCAGACTTTGCTCTGCACACAGGTTTGCAGTGCAGGCCATGAAGGCTCTGCTCTACCAACTACGGTGTGACAATGAGGTGATGGCCATGGAGCGCAAGTGTGGCTGGGACATGCTGCTCTGTGCTGACACCCAGCACTATGCCATGGCTCTGCTGGCCAGGTGAGACCCCCCATTTCCCCTCTGCCCCCAACATTTGTGCTCTGTTCCTGGGGTGCCCCACACAGTCCCTGTGGTCATGGGCCAGGGGGCCTTGTCACCAAGGGACAGCCAAGCAGAGTGGAAAAGGCTGGGAGAGGAGGTGCCCTGAAGGGGCAGCCTCCCATAGTGACCACATCACCTCCAGGGCTGCTGGGCAAAGACTGGATCTCTGTGAGTCAGTCCTGAGAGAGGTTTGCCTGCCCACCTCAATGTCTTGGTGCCTTTTCTCCCCACCAGGGAGATGCGCCGTATCTTTATTCCCTTGTGTTTCCTCATTGAATTACACCTACTTAAGTGGCTGAGTAGGGAGGAGCTCCGCTGGGATCTGCCTTTCCTGGCATTCTTTGTGGAGGTGAGCCTGATGGCCAGTGCTGCCTTGCTGAGCTGCCTCCCAGCTCTTTGTCCTCTTGCAGCCACAGCTGCCTGGGACAGTGCCCATGACCTGTGCTGCTGTCTGGGCCCAGCCCTGTGCAGTTCCAGGCTCCTGCTTGCCAGGTCCTCTGTCACTGCCCTGTGCCTTTCAGATCGTCTATTGCCTGGACTTGAGTAAACATGGTGACAGCATCCTTGAAATCATGTCCAGAAACGTGCAGAGCAAGTGCAGGGAGAGGCAGGGCCTGGCACTCAGAGGCCTTGTGGTGCTCAGCAAGGATCCCTCGATGGTGAGAAGGGGGCAGCGGCTGAAACTGCGCTGGGGAAAGCAGCCCCTTGGGCTGGCTGGGCTTCAGAAGCTGGGGCAGACACTCCCAGCTCTCCTGCCTCACCTTCCTGAGTTCTTTGGGACAGGCCTTTGGCCTCTGGGATATGTGGCAGAAGGGTAGAGTTGTTGTGCCAGGGCCGTGTTGGTTCACAGCACAGCCTTGTCTCCTACACAGGCCATAAAAATGTGCAATTTGTCTCCATGCTTTGTGGAGCTGCTGGGTGATACACGTGGATATGGTGCACGCATGACACTCTCTGTGCTCACCAATATACTTGAGAATGAGCACATCCTGATATCCAGCAGCACCGCCCCAAAGCTGGCTGAGGCACTCCTGCCAATCTTTGAAAAGGTAAGGCTCTGTGTTCACAGCCACAGGTTGGGTGCTGCCCAGAAGTTTTGTGGATTTTCAGGCCCTCGCCCAGGTGGGCCTTGGGAAGTTGGTGCTGAGATCTTTTCTTTTTTTCAGGACGACATCCACATGCAGCTGCTCTCCCTGAACCTCTTCCTTAAAGTGATAGACTTGGTAGTGGACAAAGGAAAAAAGCCCTTGAAGAAGATTGTGAGACAGAGCCTGGTTCCACTCTTCTTTCATTGCCACGATGAGAATGAACGCATTGCAGAGGTGAGGTTCTGTGTGATGGCGCTTAAGCCCTGGGTGCCGGCTAGGATGTCTCCTGCCCTGGCCTCTCCCAGGCTCCAGCCTTCTGCTCGTGCCTTTGCCACAGAAACGCAAGTCCTTTTCTTTGGGCTGTGATTCCATCTCCACATCTCTGCTGCTCTCCAGGCCTCTCGCGAGCTGCTGATTTGTGTGGCCAGGTTCCTAAAGAAGAGGAAGCACAAGAACCTGATTAAGAAGGAGAAGATGTGGAAGTTCGCCATGTGCCTGGTAAGGACAGCCTGGAAGGCGCAGCCTCAGCCGGGAGAGCCCCCTGAGCATGGCACCGTGGCTCCCCGGGCAGCAGCCGGCCCTGTGCTCCTGCAGAGCCCGGCCCAGCGGCTGCTGGCCGCGTCTCAGGGCTTTGTGGGCAGGGGACGTCGGGGCCGGGCGCGGGCAGCGCCGGGCAAAGGGGCAGAGCCCGCCCCGAGCCTTCCCTCCCGTCGCTCTCCGCAGCTGGCAGAGGACAGGAGCCGAGTGGCCGAGCACCTGTGCCAGGCCCTGCCGTACCTGCAGAGCCCTCAGGAACCCCTGCGAGCGGCAGCCATCAGGTTTATTGGTGAGCCTGGGCTCCCTCCCCTCCTCGCCCCGGCGCAGCTCGGCCCCAGCCCCGCCTGCTGCCCCGGCAGCTTCTGCCATCCGGGCCCGGTGCCGCGGAGCCCCGGCTGCCCTCGGGGCTGCTGCCGCCCTCCCGCAGCCGTGCCCTTGGGCAAGGGCCCGGGCTGAGCCCTGCCGGGCCACAGGGCGAGTGGCCACAGGGCTGGCAGCACCACAGGCAGGGAGCTGTGCTGCCGGGCAGAGCCGTGACGGGCTCTGTGTTCCCAGGGTTCGCCAGGATACTCATGAGAGGGCAGCAGGAAGAGTTCCAGGTGCTCAATGAAGGTGAGTGAGGGCAGCGGGCTGGCAGCAGGGGCTGGTAGGAGGAGCTGCAATCCCTGGGCAGGCAGCTGCAATCCCTGCCCCGGCTGCAGAGGGCTTCACTCCCTGTGCGGATGGACGGTGGCAGGGACGGAGCACAGAGAGATTTCTGGATCGTGGCAAGGACTTTTGGTCAGCACCTAGCGGGTGATCCTCTTGGCCATTGCAGGACCTGAGTGGGATGCCCTTTGCAGGAAGGTCTCCTGGGTCTCCTTGGATTCCTGCAGATGTGGGCCTTGACTGTGATTCTCTTCCTCTCTGTTCCAGCTCTTCATGCCCAAAGGAAAAATACCAGCACATCACATTGTAACTTCATATTCAACCCTGTTTACGGGCTGTGAGAGAAATAGAATTAGCTTCCTCTTCAGAATCCAGTGAACCAGCATTGCAATAATAGCACAAGGAGACACTGAAGAGGACACCATATCAAAATGTTACTGGAGCTCCAAGCACAACTGATGATTGGCCCTGCAGCTCTCTCCCTCCAGTCCTCAGACTGTGCCCATCCCCTTTTTTTCCCTGCCACCTCATTCATTTGCTTTGCCTTCCATTAATCAACGCTTTGGCTTTTTCACTTTGCCTACATCTCTGTGGAGCTTAAGCAGCTCAAATCCGGAGTCCTGGGACACACAGGCCTCTCCTGCCATTCTCTTCTGTGCTGTGTTTTGTGCACAGACTCAGAGGAAGGGTGGCAGATCAGGCTGGAAAGGTCTCTGAGCTGAAGGCACAGTTGCACAAGTTCGAGGTCTTGCTGAGCACCCTGAAGGCAGTAGTGGGACAAGGAGCCCACCTGTCAGGGACCAAAGTCGTGTCTAAGGCCCTGCCTTATTTGGTCTGCTGTTGAGCCCACAAGATAATTGTTGAGAATTTGTTAGAAAGCCATGGACACAGCTGTGCATATGGCTCAGCTGAGGCCTTGTTGCAGGAGAGCAGCTGCTGCTAAGTAGTAGCTAGGCTTTGCTCTTAAGCAGATTTTGCTGAGCAGCAGTGTTTGCTTTTAAGAGACTTTTGCAAAAGCTATACAGCTAGCATAATTTGCAGTTAGTCAATAAGTAATACATATGTCCATTGTTAGTCAAGGTGTTAACTTCCAGGGAAACATGTAGCTAGCGAAGTATAACCCTGGCATGGATACTATATAGCAATAAGTATAAGAATAAGGGAAGTAGCAGCCAAGACTAGCAGCCAGGTAGCACAGGTAGCATGTATACTTTTTAGCTAGAAATTCAGTAAGTGTGGTTATCTCACACTTGCAATAACCAATAATAAGAGAAGGCATACATAGTAAAAACCACTAAGATTGTACTAATATGAATAATGCAGACTTACGCTATTCTAGGCTATAAAACTATCTGATGCTCTCAATAAAGTTGGATTATGCTGCATCAATCACATTGTTTGTCTGGCTAATCCCCTCGCCATTCCTCCTCAAGTGGCTCCACGCCCCCACAGATAATGATGAACAGACAATGAAGGAGACATTATCTGTTAACTGGTGGGAATTTGACGTTTAAGAGAATCAATGGATTGGCCAATTGATGGGAAGTTAACCTGTGAAAGAAAAACATTACACAATGGAGCTGTTGTTGGCATGGAGGTGAATCACAAGATTTCCAGCTCATCTCATCTCAGCACTGACCAAGCATCAGCTGATGTGGTGCCTGAAAAAATTGCACTCCCAGTGGAGAAGACATGAGGCCTGGTTCTGGGGTGGAGGGGAAAGAAGGACAAAATCCACGCCCTTTTGATGCAGGGAATGCCCTGCAGGTGCACAGCCTGCCTGCCCCTCCCACCTGAGCACCATGCTCCATCTCCTGCTCCTACTCAGTGGCTTTTTACCAATCAAGGGCTTGGTATGTATTATTTGCAACAGCAACTAATCAAACAAAGCTTACTTTGCAATCACAATTGTGTTTTAGACTTTGTGCACTGGAATCCTCTAAAACCTACAACACCCTTAATTTCAGAAGGGCCAAGCTGAGTATGATTTGAAGGCAGATGGGAGGGATTCCATTGTGATTATCCACGGAGGGCAAAGGAGCTTGGAATGCTGGAAGGTTTCAAGAATAGCTTCCTGAAAGCACAGCAGTGCTCCATCCCTGCACAGGGTCAGGAAGAGAGCAGAACCATAAACCATCAGGACTTAACAGGGAGCTTTGGGTGTGCCAAAGAGCAAATGAAGCAGCAGCACAGTGCCCAAGACTCGAGGCGTGACCGTATCGGTGTCCAGACCACTGTCAGGCAGTGCCGGGATCCTGGGTGTGGATCTGGTCCCCACAAGTGAGGAACTGCAGCCCCTGTCTCAGACCCAGTCAGAAAGCCAAGCAAGCGAGACCAGAGCGAGGGCACCCTTCCAGTCTCTCTCGGGCATGGCTGCAAAACGGCCCCTGATGCTTCTTCCTTTGCCTGAGTGTGGGGAGTGCTGATGGCAGAGCCAGCCAGGTTGTGCTCTATGTGCCAAAGCTTGTTGAGAGAGGGCATGAAAAGTGCTGCATGCACAGTAGAGAGTCCTGAAAGGTGCTGGTAAGAGCATCCTGCAGGAGCAGGGCTCTGGGCTCTGGCCAGGAACAGCCTGGTTTTGTTGCCATTACCCCTGGCAGGAGTTGGGGCAGGTGCAGAGGCAGTGGGCAGCTTGTGTTTGTAGGGGGCCTGGGGCTGCACGTCTGAACCTCCACCTGGAAACACACTTGGGGGAACACGAGCTTGAGCTGGAGTGTCTGTTCTGAAAGGTTCAGAAGTAATTCAGCCTTGTCAGGGCTTCTGAAGAGTGCGTTGTTGTTCCCAGAGAAAGCTACCCATTTGGGGAAATGCCTTTGCAGAAAAGGGCCTTGCTTCTTAAGGAAAGTAAGTGCTTGCCAAAGATCTCACACTGAGGTAGATGCAAGTGTTTCCCTTTGTCTCTCTGTGGTCCTTTCAATCCTTGAGGCCCACTGCCCTTGGGAGATGGGCAGGGGAAGGGAGAAGGCTGTGAAGAGCATGTTTGGCATCTGCCTGGACCTGCAGAGACCAAGCCAAGCACCTGCAGCAGGGTGTGTTACCCTGCTTTGGACAGAGGCGTGAGCAGGAGCATCTCTGCCCAGCTGCGAGTCCCAGAGCTCTCTTTGAGAGCTGTGAATTCAAAGGCCTTTATGCACACACTTTTCACATCTTGCTGGCCTGCTGTGTATCAACTCTTGGCAATATGCATTTGCCTCTTGCTCAGTGGAAGCT
This sequence comes from Erithacus rubecula, assembly GCF_903797595.1. NCBI lineage: Eukaryota > Metazoa > Chordata > Aves > Passeriformes > Muscicapidae > Erithacus > Erithacus rubecula. Next base: position 64,356 of record NW_027636144.1, read on the forward strand.
GCTGTGGGCCAGAGCCAGCAGCTGAGAGGGGCCCAGTACTCCTTACTCCTCTCTGCTAACATCAGATGGTTTATCTGGTTTCAGGATGACCCTGGCTATTTGAGGGGTTGCTACGTTGAAACAAATGGCTGAAACAAAGTGTTTAAAATCTTATATCCATGGTCTGTTGGATGAACTTGCTTGGTATCAGCTCTGGCCAGAAGTTATGGATGTCCAGATATTTATTCACCAAGATGTGTCCAGTGAAAAAAAGACCTGAAAGGGTTTATATATGCTTCAAGATCCAGAGCATTATCATAGCCACCCCCCCAACAGCCTGTCCTTCATGGAACACTGAAGTAGATATCTTGCTCCATAGTGCTACTCTTTCATGGAGCAGTGCTGCAGTACAGCAACCTTTGCAGGTAATTTTGGGCAGGGGTCTCTTCACTTCATCATCTTCGTCATTCTGTCCTCCAGCTAGTTTGTTCAGACTGGCTGCTTGTTGGTATACATGAAGAGATGGGCGATACCAACAATAAAAATGTGGTTGAAATAAGATTGTATTAGGAAGGGCTCAGTATTATCTCTCTAAACCTAAAAGTTATCTGTAGCTATTGCTCACAGACCTCATCACAATTCTACAATAAATTAGTGCTCTTGACAGCTGTTTTTCTCTCGAAATCCAGGGTGAGTAGAGCATGAAAAGTATCCTCTTTGTATGTTGTAGTAGAAGAAGTAACTTGTTAGTCCAGTTCTTTCTCAGGTACGTGCTGTCCAGAGCGATGCTGCTGTTGCTGCTGGAACTGGTCTTTGTTGAACTCTTTCCTGCTAACGTGTCTCAAGGCAACATTTGTTACTCCAACAGCTCGTGGCGCATGCATGGTCCAATTCTCCTGAATCACGTTTTTTATTTCATACCTTGAATTATTTTATTGATACCTCATCCATTTCTAGTTGGAGGGTAACTTTGAGCTTCCCTACTTCAACAATATTCTATTGATTTTAATTTCTTAGCTAAAAAATATCCCGTTGACTAAATATTGCAGGTGCATCTCATATATAAAGCTTCCTGGGATACATAGATCTTTGTAGATACTCTTTGGACTTACTCCAAGAGTTTGTCAGGCTCTGTCTTGATTTAAAGACAGGAGTGTGCCCAGGAACCTTCCTTGAATGGAAAATACGACCCCTTTTTCCTCCAAATTATTATAAGTTTGGAATTACAGGGTGTGAGAGTCTGTCTGAGCCTCTCGTCTGTTTCTGCCCAACGACCCTCGCCTGAGGCCTGCGCTGGCCAGGGATGGGAGGAACGCCAAGGGACTGTTCCGCAGGTGATGCCTACCAGGACTGGTCTCTCATGACAACTAGTCACGGGGCGCTCACTCAACAAAGCTCCCACAGATGGAAGAACAATGGACTGGTCAGTATGGGCTGCCCTGCGTGTGTCCATAACAACAAAGATGGTTTGGTGTGCCTTGAAATGTCCTGTTTCCACCTGTTCCTCAGGGTAATGAGCTCCACATACAATAGTCCATAAATCTTCCCACCTTTTGGCCAGAAGCCACTCGCTTTGGGAAAGGACTATAAAAGTGACTTTCTCAGAGGACACCCCCGAGATCTCCCCAGACGGCAACAGACATCTATTGGCTCGCTACACGAGGATTCGTCTGCCCGTCTTGGTAGCTATAATCCCGATCCCTCTTTCTCTCTCTCTCTCTCTCTCTGTCCCCCTATCGCATTTTGGTTGCCACTAAATAAAGTGCATTTCTGTAAAAGTAAACTGGTTTTGTCCCCTGCTGTGTCTTTTGCGCTCTGAGATCCATAAAAGAACCAGTCACGACTCCCGCTCGGGTTGGGTGGACTGTGACACCATCCCATTGTCTCCACCTCCACCCTGATCCCTGCACCCCTTTTTCCCACAGCCCCACAAAGCCCAATCCAGAGCAAGCCTTTGTTACCCTTTCCAGGCACTTGTGCAAGGGACTGAAAATCATCTCTGGGAGGTGAGTGGTCTGCAGGCATGGGAGGGCATCCTTTCTAGGAATTGAGACCAGTTTGGTCCTGTTGTCCCTTGATGACTCCAGGGACATCCCAGGGACCTGCAAGGTCTCCTTGTCCTTCTGGAGACTGATTTAGAGAATGCTGAGATCCTGGAAACACTGCTTGTGGGTATCATGAATTCTGCCAGCCTCAGACCCTATTCCCACATGGTCCCCATAATCCTGGCAATCCCAGTCTGTCCCAGCACAGCCCAGTGCACCCCTACTGACATCCCAGACAACACCCCTGCCCCATGGAATTTTCCCAGGGATCCCTTTTTTTAAGGGCCCCTTTTGCCTTCCATCCCTGTCACCCCAGAACCCCCTGGATGACCCAGGGTGCAGCCCCTGCCCCAGCTGTGCCTCTGGGCCAGGACCCCAGTGCAGGGGCAGGAGCACAGCAGCTCCTGCACCCCATTGCTCCCACAGTTCTTCTCTAGGACCCTCTTCCTTTCCCCTGCCTCCCAGTCCAGCCCAGCCCCCTCAGGGTGTCTCTGAGTCCTTCTTGTCCCCAGCCCCTGGGGCTGAAAAGCTGGTGGGTGTTGTGTGACAGAAATGCCTGACTGCCTCTGTGGCTCACTAGGTGAGCAGTGCTTGCAGAGAGAGAAGTGGGGATAAGGATTTCCTCATGTCCAGTGGACACAGAAGGGTTCAGTACATCCATCTCAGGGTACACAAAGAGCTGTAATTGCATTTAAATGTCTCCTTGACAGAGTTGTTTAGGGAATGGTCGTCGGGGCTTGTCTGTCCTGCTTGGCACAGCCCAGGCAGGGCTTGCACAGCCACATTCCACACTCCATTTCCACCTGGAGCCACTGGTGCCTCTGAGTTCTGCTTCCCCAGCCCCAGGGATGCTCTCCTTGTCTGCCCATTCCCCCAGGGACTCTGGGCAGGGATGGCCTCAGTGGGGGCTGCTGATATCCTCAGCACCTCAGAGACTGCTGCTGAATTTCACTGCTCCTGGGGCTTGTTCAGCCTTCAGCTCTGCAGTTCAGGAATTCAGTGCCCCAGGGCTCATTTACATTCAGAACACCTTAACAAGCCAAGACTCTAGGAATAATTTGATTTAAGATTTCATATCTGTTGTGGTTCATTAGACTGATTTCTGAAATTTCTTCAAAGTGAATGTGTTGTACTTACATAGACAGTGAGAAAACCTCTTTTAGATCCTGTTTAGGTTTTTTTCCCTTTTAATACATTGATATGTTCAATCTGTGCAATTGACACTGAATACAAGAACCTTCTAATGAATTTTGAACAGATATGAAAATCATATGTCTATATGTTATGTCTAACAGTCAGTCAGAACCTGTCCCTAGCCCCACCCCACCCTTTCCCCATCCAACCCCTGGCACTCAGAGCAGCCTTGTGCAAATCTGAGCTCCCTCCACCCCAGGCTGTGCCTGCAGCTTTCAGCTCCTTGGCACCAAACTCCCACCTGCTTTCCTTGCAGAAAGAGCTGCCCGAGACACAGAGGGATGTTCATTTCTTGTCAGCAAACACACCAAGGGAAGGCACAGCTCCATAAATAAGAGAAGTCCAACCCAAGAGGTTCTGGGGAATGGAGCCACATCCAGGGGTGTCCCCAGGGCTCAGGATTGGGGCCAGGGCAGTTCAGTCTCTTTCTTGCTGATCTGGACGAGGCCATCGAGGGCACCCTCAGTCAGATGCCAGGTGAGCCCAGGCTGGCTGGGAGCGTGGCTGTGCTGCAGGGCAGGAAGCTCTGCAGAGGGATCTGCACAGGCTGGAGCCATGGGCCCAGGACAATGGGATGAGGTTCCCCAAGGCCAAGGGCTGGCTCCTGCCCTGGGCTCACAACCACCCCAAATCCCTGGCCGTGCCCTGCCCCTGATCCCCACAGCCTGTCCTGTTTCCTTCATCCCTGCAGTGCCAGGAACTTTCTGGGACAAGGGAGCTCTGCTGTGGGGATGGAGGGAGGTGCAAGGACCACCCCTGCACTGGGAACCACAATTCATCAGGTTTGTGTCTTTTGGGGTCAGGAACTGCTGAGACTCAGAGGCACAGGAAGGTTTCTCTTCTCTGCCAACAAACAAAATTGAACATGATCCAATTTAAAAACCATCACAGCTCTTCCCTCAGCTCTGTGCCATGTCCCAGCAGGATCTGATGAGTCTGCCACCCACAAGGGATTTCTGTACAAAAACAATTTTAGACAAAGATGATTCTGTGAAATATATAAATGCTGTTCATGTGTTGTATCAGGATGCTCTGCTTGGGATTAAACACTGCAAACAAAGCCCTATTTTCAAAGCTGTCAGTAGTACATGGAGTAGTCAGCCTAATTTGAATGTTGAGGAAATGCTGAAAGCATCCTGACTTATTTCAACTTCTGCCCTGTCTGATCTCCTTTCTTGCCCCTTTCCACACTTTGTGTTTTGTCTCCCCCATGCCCCCAGTGCAGAGCCTGGCTCTGTGCTCTCCATCAGCTCCTGGCTGGCACTGCCAGTCTGGCATGAGGAGCCCCTCAGCCTTCCCTGCTCCGGGCTGGACAAGCCCAGCTCCCTCAGCCTCTGCTCACAGCCAAAGGGCTCCAGCCCCACCTTGGAGGCCCTTCCCTCAGCCTGCTCCAGCTGCCAGACATCTTTCCTGCCCTGGGGAACCCAAACCAGCCCCAGTGACCTGGATAATCCACATCCTTCATGTCCTGGTCACACAGCCCTGGCCCCTTGTCCCCATGTCAGGCTCTGGGGTTGATTTGTGGAACATCCTTGGGGGAGGCTGTGGCTCCAGGTGGAGCAGGGGGATACAGAGGGACAGGGGACCCTGCTGGGCATGAACAGCATTGGACTTGTCTGGGAAACTGTGAGTGGGGCTGGGGCAGAGTGACCAACCCAGTGACCTCACACAGCCCTGGTGGGATGTCAGACCTTGGCCCTGTGATGTCACAGTCAGCTCTGTGATGTCTCAGGGACAGCCTGTAATGCTCAGTGACCTTGCATAACCCACTCTGTGATGTCATAACAGACTCTGTGACCTCGTGTAAACAGATGATAAATTGCCCACCCCAGGTGAGCTGACTCAATGCTTGTTCTTCAAATCCACTGGCCTCTGTAAACCACACAATGCCCCTTGTGTAAGAAGGGGAACTGGAATTCACCAGCCTCAGTGTCCTGCCAGCTCAGCCAGGCCCACTGGAACATTGGGGTCCACGACCACCAGGGACCAGCAGAGAGACCCCCAGAATGGAAGAACACATGGGTGAAGGGGAGGGGAAATATGTTAATGAATTAGGGGAAATGATTATCATATGTGTGTTTAATCCAGGACAATCAATGAATATGTTTGCCAAGCATATAAACAGAATATATACAGAAACTGTCCTGTACTCAGCATGCACAGTTTTGGGATGAGCTGTCCCTGTGTGTATTCAGCCAAATAAAGAATGCTGCTTTTAAATGCTGCATTGGTGTTAAGGAGTTTTTTATTTTATTGAATTTTTGGTAACATTCCCACTCCCAAGGAAAGCTCTGTCTCCTGCTGTTCACAGAGAAGGGCTGGTGGCAGATGTAGTGGTCCAAGGCTGCATGTGGTACAGTGACCATGAAATAATCAAGTCTTCAATATTCTGTGAAAGAAGGAGAGAAATCAATAAACTTCGACACTGGAATTATGGAGGGCAGACTATGGCCTATTCGGGATACAGATTTGGAGAGTACCAAATCAGGTACTGATTTTTTAAGGGGGACAGTCCTTAAGAACAAAGGGCTCCGGGAAGGATGGGCACACTCCAAGAAAGAGAATTTGAAGGAGAAGGAGCAGCCTGTTGCAACAACACATCCTCAGTAGGGTAAAACTGACCTGTCTCCTGATGGTCTAAAGCCAGCTGACATTCCCTATTAGAGGGTGAACAATGCAAGGCCTGGTGAATTGTGCTGCACAGGGATAGGCAGAGGTGACATGGAAGGATGTTTCCCTAGTGAGAGAAGTGCAGAGCGGGGAGGGGGCGGCCGTGGCAGGGCAGGTTTTAGCGGCCCAGGGAAGCGATGCAGCGAGCGTGGGAGAAGCTGCCGCCGACCATGGCCGGGGCCAGCGGCTTTGACACAGCTCACAGGGATCGACTTCCCTCCGTATCACCCGCGGCACGGCAAACAGTGACAAAAAAAAAACCCAAATAAAAATCACAGGGTGCGTGGCACGACCGTGCCAGCCACGGGGGTCACGGGCCAGCGGCAGGGGCGAGGCCCGCACCTCTCACTCACCACTAGCCCCTGCACCGGCATCTCCCTCCCCGGCTTCTCCCTTCGCCTTCGCTTCCGCGGCCCGCGGCCCTTGGGCATTGCGGTGCTCAGTGCCGCAGCTCAGGGCGGCGAGAGAAAAATCAAAAGAGCGGAGGCTGGGCGGGCAGCCCCACACTGCGGCCCGCCCAGCGGCATGCCTGCAAAAGCAAAGCCGCTTGCAGCCAGGCCCGGCAGCAGCCACGGCAGCCGGGGCAGGCCAGAGCCCACGGGCCGCCCGGCACGGTGGCTCGATGGCGCCGGCCAGCCCCGAGAAAGGATGAGGCGCCGCCACCTCGGGCACGCCACTGCTGGCGTCTCTCTCTCGGCTTGCGGCCACCGCGGCCGCCGCCGGCCTGGAGCAATTCCGCCCCCTGCGCGGGTCCCCGGCTTAGGAATGAGGAGGGGGACGAGCCGAACAGGAGGGCCCAGGCTTAAGGGCAGGCACAAAGGGGACGAGGTGCCGCCGCCTCGCCCGCCACCATCCCCGGGCAGCGAGCGGGCGCCCGCCCCCCTTGACGGAGCCAGCAGCAGCCGGGCCGGAGCGGGACACGCTGGCGGCTTCTCTCTGCCCCGCCTCACCTCGCCTGGGCCGGCAGCGGCTCTCGCATCACCTTTCCACTCGCCTGTCCCAGTGAGCCGGGCACTGCGGGAACCCGCACAAAGCCACGCCGCTCTTCCCCGCCTAGGCCGCGCTTTTCTTGCACCACCGACTGCACGCGTGGCACAGCCGGAGGCAGCCACAAACAGCGAGCCCTTGCTCAACTTACGGGCCCACTGGCGACAACAGCCCTACCCCCCCCCTGCCCAAATTTGCCCGTCCCTCCGGAGCGGGGTAGACCTGTCCGTCCCGGGACACCGCCGGCCTCGCAGCCGGGTAGACCTGGCCTCCTGCACCCGCCCTGCACCGGGGCAGACCTGCTCTCCAAAGGATGTTTCCAATGCGGTACACCAGGCCATCAGCTGTTCCAAATGTAACTGCGTACATTTCTTATTTCTTGTGCCTATAGCCCGCTCTGCTCTCCCCTTCTTTTCTCCCACGCCGCTCTGTTTCCTCACACACCACAAACCCGCAGCACACTGCACCCACCCGCCCAGCCTTGCTCCGCATCTCCCCATTCTCAGCTGCCTGCACCCCCCGCCTACACCTGCCCACCCAGCGCCCTTTCACACACACCTACACCTCACAGCCCCTGCCCCTTGCAACACGCCTGCACCTCACAGCCCTGTCCCCACACAGCGCTGCCCTCACATCCTCACCCCTCTGCCCGTGCCTCCCACCTGCTCCTGCCTTTCCAGACACCCACACCTTTCCACTCACCACTGCCCTGCACCTGCGTACACCTGGCCACCGAGGAACCTGCCTCAGACAGCTACACCTTTCTTCCTCATTCTAAACCGCCCCAGGGGAGCCCTCAGCCCTGCAGTACCCAGGATTTGGGTGGAGCTGGCAGCCCCATACCACACAGGAACCCAATTTCAAAATCAATAAATATTTCAAACAAGAAACAAAATTTTTTAAAAACAATTCATTTTACTTTCTGTTTGAAATACTAATATATTTTTTAAAGAAATTTTTAGTTATCCTTCTGCATCCACACAACTCTCTGCCGTGCTCCTGAGAACCCTCTAAACCTTTACTCAGCCTGCCCACACACTCACCCACTGAAATGGCCCACAGTCGTGCCTCACTCTTTTTCGAAAGCACCAAACATCTAGGGGGAGAGCAGAGAGGAATCCTGTAAATGTGGAGGAACTCATCACGGAGCTACCTGTCCCCAGCCTGACTTTAGGATTGCTCTTTTTGTGTCACTGGGCGCAGGGAAAGCACAGGGGCAGCAGAGGACAGCCAAATCCACCCCTGGGTCACACAGAGATGTTCCTAGAGAAACGAACAAAGGCAGAGACCAATGGGCACAGAGAAACACACCCACAAACACAGAGACAGGGCATGGCTTTGCTGAAGGAGTTCGGTGATCATTGAAGGGAAATGGCCCTGGGCTCCCAGGGCATCACGGGCATCCTCCAGGGATGATCATCTCCTCATGCTGCTGCAGAGGGACAGGACATGGCAGTCACCAAGACTTCCAATCCTAAAACACAGGATCAAACATGACCCTTGTGTGTCCAGTGGACATGAGAAAATTCTTATCCCCACTCCTCTCTCTGCAGGCACTGCTCACCTAGTGAGCCACAGAGGCAGTCAGGCATTTCTGTCACACAACACCCACCAGCTTTTCAGCCACAGGGGGCTGGGGACAAGAAGGACTCAGAAACACACTGAGGGGGCTGGGCTGGACTGGGAGGCAGGGGAAAGGAAGAGGGTCCTAGAGAAGAACTGTGGGAGCAATGGGGTGCAGGAGCTGCTGTGCTCCTGCCCAGAAGCTCTGGGGTCCTGGCCCAGAGGCACAGCTGGGGCAGGGGCTGCACCCTGGGTCATCCAGGGGGTTCTGGGGTGACAGGGATGGAAATGCAATGGTTGGACCCAGGGCACAGGGTCCCCTGGGAAAGATCCATGGGGCAGGGGTGTTGTCTGGGATGTCAGTAGGGGTGCACTGGGCTGTGCTGGAACAGACTGGGATAGTCTGGGGTGTGGTGGCCATGCAAGGGGAGGGACTGACACTGGCAGAACTCATGGTACCCACCAGAGATTTCTTCAGGATCTCAAAATTTTCTAAATCCATCTGCAGAGAGATCAGGAGACCTCAGTTGTCACTGGGATGTGCCTGGTGCCAGCAAGGGATGGGGGGACTGAACTGCCACCCCAATTTCTCTGAGGGGATGCCCTCCAATGCCAGCACCCCACTCACCTTGGGGATCATCTTGGGCTCCTTCCAGGAGTGCCTGGGAAAGGAGAGCAAAGGCTTGGTCTGGACTGGGCCTTGTGGGGCTGTGGGAGGACATGAGTGCAGGGAGCAGGGCAGAGGCAAAGGATTGGGAATGGGAATTCAGGGCCTCCAAGGACCTCTGTTTGAGGTGGGGGAGACCCAAGGACACTGAGCTGGGGTGACCCAAAGAGCCCAAGGGGTTGTGGAAGGGGCCCTATGTGGAATACAGGAGAGGATAAAGGAATTCCAGTCTAGGGACACAGGACTGAAAGGGGGGCACTTGGTAAAAACAGAAGAAATAGAATGGTTGAGGAAAAAAAACAGTGAGACTGGGAGAGGATTTGTATGTAGAGGGAGAAAAAGAGAATGGTATCAAAAGGTACTGCTGCAGTGGCCAAGGAGAAAGGCAAGGGACTGAGGAGAAAAAAGGAAGAAAGGCATTGGGAATGATTGCTGGGATTGCATTTGAGAACCGTTATTGGGATAAAGAGGAGAACCTGGGGATTGGAAGAATTACCCATGGGATTCTGCTCTCTCCTCCATGGCACAAAGCAACAACATTTCAGAGGAAAATCTTCCCCTGTGGGCATTGTGACTCCTTGGGATAGTTCCAGAACAGTCAAGGCAGTGGCCTGAAATGTTTTCCCAGCTGGGCCACAGCACATCTCTGATGGATCCAGTGTCGCTGTGGAAAGAGAGAAGCACAACCCTTCACTAATGTCCTGGAATGTCAATGAGCAGACACAGCCATGGACAGCTCTCAGGAGCCACTTCACTGTGGATTTCCCTTCCTGGAAGCCCAAGACTGTGAATTTCTCCTTGGTGCTTCAGGCCCTGGGTAAACAGGGGTTATCAGAGAAGCTGGAAGTGAACCAACATTGCTCCTCCTCACGGGGCATCTCTGTTTGCCCAATTAACTTCCAGTGACTGCTCTAGGAGAAGTGCTCACTTCCCCTTGTCCCTTGGGATGGGCACATCCTGCTCTGGGCCAGTGCTGGCCTGGGCCCAGGGCCAGGGCATTGCAGAGACACTGTGGAGACCATGGCTTTGCAGAGCTGTGGGCAAGTCCCACGCAGGGACAGGGCTGGAGTGGGAGCCTTGTTGGAGATGGGGTCCCTGAAACACCCATGTGAAGCTGAGTAGGACCCAGGTGCTCTGTGATGGCACAGAGGCTGAAGGTGTGACAGAAGGGTCAGGGCAGGGCATATTCCCCTCTGGACTCAGCTCTGGAGCTGGAGACTGGACTGGTTTTGGGCCTGTAGGGAAATAGGAATAATGAGGATTTCTGCATGTGGGAAGTGCCAGACCTGAGCAATTCCTTAACCCTCAGCCTTCTGTGCAGGTGATCAACATTGCCCAGTGCTCCCCAGTGTCTCCAGTGATTGGATATGCCAATTACTCACCTGATCACATATCCCTTGTTCCTCTTGTTCCCCTTGTTCTCCTTCATGCTGGGTTTGGGGCTGTGGTCATTTCTGGGGTGTCCCACAGGAAAAGCTCTGGGAGCGGAGGGGCAGCAGGAGATGGGGGATCTGGCTCTGGGGGCTGTTGGAGGATGGATTGTGTTGGAGTGGGGGTTGTCCCCAAAGGGTCCTAAGCTGCCCTGGGTTCCCTGCCTGCTCCCCTTGGCCCCCCGGGTGCCCAGTCCCCTCCAGGGGCAGCTGCCCCGTGCAGCAAGCTGCAGGGATGATGGGCAAGGGGGTTGGTTCTGTGCCACAGCTGGGATGGACTCTGTGCCAGGGCTGGGCTTGTAGCCAGGGCTGGGGGCTGTGCCAGGCTGGGCTTTGGCCTGGGGGCTGTTGGGGAGGGGGCAGAGAGGAATCCTGGCAGGGCTAAAGGTGCTCCTGCCCTGCTGCAGTCTCATCCAGTGCTGCCCAGTGCAGGAGGAAGATGAAGGTGGCTGTGCTCAGTGTGGCCCTGCTCTTCTCCATCGTGCTGTGTCCCCCTTGTACAGGCCAAGGTGAGGCACCAGCCAAACACCGTTCCCATACCCTGCCCTTTGTAGCTTCCCATCCCATCCTTTTGGTCTCTTCTGACATTTCCTCCTTGCTTTCTCCTCTTTGTCCTATCCAGGGTCCCCAAACGCTCTTGCACTGACCATTCCCAAAGCCTTTCCTTCCATGTCCCCCCTCAATCATTTGCCTTTCTTCCTGGCCACTGCAGCTGGATTCCCCTATAAAATTTCCTGACTCATCCCCACTCCCACACCATTTTCCAGACCTGTTGGTTTTGTCATCATCTGTCTTCATACTTCTGTCCCCACAATCCCCTCTCTTGCAGTCCTATATCCCTACACTGCAATTCCTCTCTCCTCTTCTGTACTTTATACCATGTCCTTTCCACACTTTCAGCCCAGTCTCTTTATTTACCCAATTTACGCCAGTTTTTTACCCCAGTGTCTTTTGGTCTCCCCCACCTCAAACAGACCTCCTTGGCAGCCCTGAATTCCCACCCCATTGCCCCTGCCCTGTTCCCTGCACCCTTGTCCTCCCACAGCCCCACAAGGCCCAGTCTTTGTTCTCCTTTCCCAGGCATTCCTGAAGGAACCCAAGATGATCTCCAGGAGGTGAGTGGGGTGCTGGCATTGGAGGGCATCCAATCTGGGAATTGGGGGGCAGTTTGGTTCTCCCATCTGTGTCAGACACGGGGGACATCCCAGTAACCACTGAGGTCTCCTGATCTCTCTGCAGACGGATTTAGACAATGTCACAATCCTGGAAACATCTCTGGTGGGTCTAAACACCACGAGTTCTGCCAGTGTCAGAGCCTTCCCTGGCATGGCCACCACAACCCAGACTATCCCAGTCTGTCCCAGTACAGCCCAGTGCACCCCTACTGACATCCCAGACAACACCCCTGCCCCATGGATCTTTCCCAGGAGACCCTGTGCCCTGGGTCCAACCATTGCATTTCCATCCCTGTCACCCCAGGACCCCCTGGATGACCCAGAGTGCAGCCCCTGCCCCAGCTGTGCCTCTGGGCCAGGACCCCAGTTCAGGGGCAAGAGCACAGCAGCTCCTGCACCCCATTGCTCCCGTAGGCCCCTTCCCCGAGGATCTTCTGCTTTCTCCTGCCACCCAGCCCAGCCCAGTGTGTCTCCAATGAGTCTTGTTTTTTTTTTTCCCCAGCCCCTGTGGCTGAAAATCTGGCAGGTCTTCTGCAGTAGAAGCACCTGGCTGCCTCTCAGGATGCCTGGGTGAGAAGTGCCTGCAGGGAGAGTTGTGGGGATAGGACCCCTCTCATAACCCAGTGGGCACCACAGGTAACATTCTGAATTTTGTCTTTTAGGATTGGAGGTTGTGGGGACACTGGTGTCCTGATCCCCCTCTAGTGGTATGAGGAGATGATAATCCCTTGAAGAGCACCCTGACCCCTTTAAGCCTGGGGCCATTTCTCCTGAATAATCAATACATAATTTCAGCAAAGCTGGGACGTCTCTGACTGCAGCACAACCTCTGGAGGAGATGTTCCACAAGGAAGACAAAAGAAAGGAATTGTTTCTTTTCTGTCCCTCATCCCTTCCCCTTTTCATGATTTTCTTGTCATGCCTTAGCAAAACCAACACAAAAGCATCTGCAATGAGGTGTTGCCGAGGGTCAGCTCCTAAACAGGGCCTAAGGAAGGTTTTCTGCCAGGGCAAAAATGAGAAACATGGGATTTGGTCAGATACTTTAGAACATGACAATTTCTGACCATTGGAAATCCAGAGGCTACAAAAACAGAGCATGCACATGAAGTGGTCCATTATCCTCCCTCTTCCCACTGCTCATTTCTCGCATCCCAGAGGATCACATCTTTCCCGAGGAGCAGATTATGGGAAACAGATCTGCAGGGAGTGGTGGGGGCTTAATCCCAGAGAGAGGAAGAGAGTGAAATTGGGAAAAGAATTCCAGTTGTTTTATTGACCATGATGACCGCAAATAGTTACGTACTCTGTGTGCAATATCCAGTTGATGAGGCATGTTCCTCATTTTCACCACCAAATCACAGTACTTTGGAAATTCTTCCTGGATTAGAACAAACCACATGCCAATAATTGACCCACTTTTGTTCCTAAATCAGAAATCATTAAGCTTCTAGCAAGATGTGTTTCCCTGCAGTAGAGAAGGCAGTTTGATTCCTTTGGTTTTGAGTTTCTCCTGAGTTCATGACTCCAGATGAACGGGAAGGGTCCCACAGCACAGAAGGGGCCACAGTGAGCAGGATCAGAGCCCCAGTGCCCATGAGGTGCAGGCCATGCACAGCTGCCCCAGCCCAGCAGCAGCTGCTGTTTCCCCGCTCTGGGGCAGCCTGAGGGGCACGGCTCTGCTGTGCAGGGCGGCTCCTGCAGGACACAGCGCTCGCAGCCGCTCTGTGTCCCGCAGCTTCGGCACCTGCGCCGGCCCTGCACGGCTGCCAGGCCTGTGCCCCACTGCTCCATGGCTGTGCCTGCTGTGCCCCACTGCTGCACCTTGCCATGCTCACTGCCCTGCTGCTCAGGAGCTGCTCCAGGGCTGCTCTGCTGCTCTTCCAGCACAGTTCCTCTGCTCCCCCCCCACTGTGCCACCCCTGCTGCGCTCCTGCTCCAGCGCTGCTCATCTCTCGCTGCTCCTCTGCTCCTTATCCACTCCTGCCCTGCTCCCCTCTTGTTCCACGGCTGCTGCTCTTGCTCTGCTGCTGCTGCCAAACCTGTGCCAGCCCTGCACGGCTGCCAGGCCTGTGCCACGATTTTCCACCCATGTGCCACTGCTGCTCCATTGAATCACAGAACCACAGAATCACAGAATTTAGGTTGTAAAAGACCTTTGAGATCATCCCGTCCAACCGATGACCTAACAGCACCTTGTCACCAGGCCATGGCACTGAGTGCTACATCCACTCTTTCCTTAAACACCTCCAGGGACAGTGACTCCACCACCTCCCTGGGCCGTCTATTCCAATGCCCCATCACCCATTCTGTGAATAAATTCCTTCTAATGTCCAGGCTAAGCCTTCCTGTGTTTCGCTTAAGGCTGTGTCCTCTTGTCCTTTCTGTTCCCTGGGAGAAGAGACCAATGCCCACCTGGCTGCACCTTTCTGCCATGAAGTTGTAGAGAGCAAGAAGGTCCCTCCTGAGCATCCTCTTGTCCAGGATAAACAACCCCAGCTCCCTCAGCAACTGCTCATGGGATTTGTGTTCCACACCTTCTCCCCTGCTGTTCCACAGCTGCTGCAACCTCTCCAGTGGTGCTGCTGTCACTGCAGTGCTGCTCATCTGTGACACTGCAGGGACTCCTGGAACCATGGGGACATTATGGCTCTGAGGGGACACATGGAACCCTGGGTCCAGGACTCTTTGTGAAAACTCTCAAGGCCAGAGATTTTAACTGCTGGGAATGGAGCCCCTTCACAGCAGTGGTTCCAGTGACCCCACATGTCCCCATTTGAGTCCCCACACACTGCAGCCCCACAGTCAGACCAGGTTTCCTCACTGCTTCAACCCCAGGTTTCCCATGGCAGAGTCTCACATGTCTCATTCCACTAATTCAAGGTGCAGTAACACAGGAACAGCTCCAGCTGCTGCATCTGAGCAGTACTCTGAACAAGGGACCCTGGGCTCATGTCATTTGTCTTGCCATTTCCCCTTTTTATTCACATTTCCTGCCCTTTTCCTCTCAAGTTTCCCACCACTTTTCCTCTCATGCTTCCCACCCTTCTGTCCCCTCACATTTCCCATCATTTTGGTCCCGTGTTTTCTGCCTTTTTTCACCCTCACATTTCGCACCCATTTTTCCTGCCCATTTCCTGTCTTTTTCCACTAAAGTTTCCTTCCCTTTATTCCCTCACATTTCCTGCCCTTTTCTCCCCTCACGTTTCTGCCATTTTTCCCTGTCACATTTCTTGTCCTTCCATGCCATCACATTTCCCATAATTTTTTCTCTCACATTTTCCACCTTTTCTCCACTTGTTTTGCACACTTTCTTCCTCTCATTTCCCGTTGTTTTCACTCAAGTTTACTGTCCTTTGTTGCCATCCATTTCCCAACCTTTTCTTCTCTCAGGTTTAGTGCCCCTTTCCTCCCTTCATGTTTGCTGCATTTTTCTCCCCCCATATTCCCCAGTGTCTGATCCCATCACATTTCCTGCCCTTTTGTCCCCTCATGTTTCCCATTTTTTACCTCATGCTTTCCCTCCTTTTCCCCCTCATGTTTCATGCCCTTTTCTCCTCATAGTTCCCACTGTTTTCCCCCCTCCCACTCCTGTCCTTTTGTCCCCTCATGTCTCCCTCCTGCAGTTTCTCTTTTCCTCTCGAGCTGTCCACTCCTGCTGGGTGTCTCCATGTCCATCCCTCTCGCTGTCATCACAGGCCTTGGTCTCCTTTGTCATCCATAAGGTTTGGCAGATCAGGGATCTCACTTTGTTTCATTGCTGCTTTTAGTAAATTGTTCTTAGCTCAACCTGTGACCTTTCATTTCTTTGCTTGCAGTTCTCTTCTCCATCTCTTGGCAGAGAGGAGGGAGATTGGGAGAAGGGAGCAGCATGTGGTTTGGAATGTTTCAGTGGGAGCATCATACTGGGGATAACTGGGGTGTCACAAAGGGCTCCCTGTGACCCAGCCACCTGCCCCTAGCAACAGCTCCCAGGCTGTGCTGAGCTGGAACCAGCCCCAGGCTGCAGTGTCCTGCCGGACAGCAACGGGACAGGACAGGAGCACGCAGCTGGCGACGAGCCCGCGAGCACAGCTCACCTCTTGTCCCTGCAGAAGGGAGAGAGATATTTCACCCAACCTTCCCCCTTGCCGATATTTATACATTTTCTCCATTACGTAAAATGGAGAAGAGACCTCCAAGACAGCCCAGGGTGGCCTGGGAGGAGGTGGTGGCTCCTCAGGAGAGCAGCTCTGCAGCGGAGCCCCCCGAGTTGGCTGTGCTGCAGCCACTGCAGCCCAGTGAGTGAGGGGCCCTGTGGGACTGGGCAGGGCTGGGTCCCCAGGCTGGGATCTGGTTTCCCTGGCACACGGGCAGTGGGGATTGCAGGGGTGGGAGTGATGCCAGAATGCCAGGGCTGCTCAGGGTGGGACACCAGCCCTGGCACAGAGGGGCTGCAGCTCCTGCTCCTTCCTCTGCTCTGTCCTGTCACAGCACCCACTGCAGCTCTCCTTTCTCTGCCCCTCCAGATGCCAGCTGGGTACCTGTTTATGCACAGGAAGCCATGGACTTCATCCATGCCTTTGCCAGCAGCCCAGACCAGGTACCCACGGCTCGTTGGGTGGTGGCTGTGCCTGGACAGGGGTGCTGGCTCTGCTGAGCAGCTGCACACAGGGCACTGCACCCCAGGGCTCTGGTCCTCCTGGCTGGGTGTCCACACTTCACATTGCCCTGTTGTGTCTGTCCCCCAGCTCAAGGACAAGGACCTGAAGCTGAAGTTCCTTGACAGCATCTGCATCCTGTACAGAGCAGCCAAGGACAGTGGCTTCTCCCAGGGTCTGGATGTTTTCTGCAGCAGATACAAGCTGGGAGAGATGATTGAGGTGAGGAGGCATGCAGCACTCTGGGGAAGGGGGCAAGGACCCCCAGCAGCCTGTGAGGGCTCCACTTGGGCAGAGCAAAGCTCTGGTGGCTGTGGGTGCTGGCAGCAGCCAGGTTCCAGCCCAGCTGTGCTCTGCAGGTGCTGCTGAAATTGGAGCCCAAGTACAAGATCTGCACCCAGGTGCGGCGGCTCGCCATGCTCGCCCTC
The DNA here is from genome assembly GCF_903797595.1 of Erithacus rubecula. Lineage (NCBI taxonomy): Eukaryota > Metazoa > Chordata > Aves > Passeriformes > Muscicapidae > Erithacus > Erithacus rubecula. Next base: position 81,134 of record NW_027636144.1, read on the forward strand.
GCTGGACTGAGGTACTGGCCCAAGGGCCTGCAGACCCCTGCCCAGTGCTGTGTGCCCACCTGCCCATCCCTGCTGGCAGCCCTGCCCAGTGCTGCAGGAGACCTTGAGGCACTGCTCCCAGCACCAGTGTCCAACTGGGCCCCTCTCTCTTTGCAGCACCATCGGAACAGTGCTGGAGAGCAGAAAACTTTTACGGGTCTGCTTTGACAGAATCTTTTTCCTTCGTCCAAATTGGGAAATGCAGAGCCTAGAAGCATCCCTCTATGTTCAGGTAAATGCTGGGTGAAGTGGAGGAGTTTCCAGTCCCTCTGGGCTGCTCCTGGCCACCCCATGCTGCCTTAGGACCAAAGATACAGGGCAGGCCATGGTCTCAGCTTCCCTTTCCTACCCTCATTCCATCATCCCTTGCCAGGCTCCAGCCACATCCAGGAATGCTGGCTGCTCTGCCCCAGCACAAAACCTGCTCCTGTGTCCCTCCCCTCACACTGGGAGTTCAGATCAGTCTTCTGGTGGTGGGAGGGACAGCAGAATCACCGCCACTGCTCTCTGTCACCCTTGCAGACCCTGCATGCTATGGACACCATGCTGGAGGTGATGGTGCTCAGCTCTCCTGCCTCCAAAACCAGCGAGATGCTGCAGGACATCTTGGAGGTCAGGCCTGTGCAGAGAGTGGGGGGGTCAGAGGCTGTTCCTCTCTCTGTAGGGGAAGGAGCCCAGGGTTGTGTCCAGTCTTTTCCTGGCTCTTGTCCTAGCCAGAACCAGGACATCCCCCAGAGCATAAGGAAGACTGGAGGGATGGTGCAAGTGTGTCTCAGGAGCAGGGCTGAGCTGCTGCTGCTGCTGGAGTGGGAGTCTGCTTGTGGGGCTCACCTGCAGCTGCTCTCTTCCCAGGTTCTGCTGGACTACTTGTTCTTTGACACAGTGGCAGTGCAGGAGAGGGTCATGGGCAGGGTTAGGCTGCTGAGCCATTTGCTGGCCGACCCTTCCTCTCTGCAGGTAAGGACCTGCTACCCTCCAGCCAGGCCATCCCTGTGCCCTGGTACAGTCACAGCCTCAAATGCCTCCAGGATGAGCTGCCCACCCTCAGCTCCTCTTCTGCCTGCCTCCACCAGGCTGGTCAAAATGAGAACAGCAGTGCTGCCAGCAGACAGATCCAGATCCCAGTCCTTGGGAAGCTGCTGGGCCATCTGTTTTTCAAGTTGTTCAGGACAGAAGAAACCAGCTTGATGGCACTGGACAGTCTCTGCTCCCTCATGACATTCCTCTCTGAGCAGAAATGTAAGAGAAGCTGTGGTGGGCTGCATCCCCATGTGGCCACATCCCCAGATACACCTGCTTGTCTTTCTGGGCCTTGCAACAGTCCCTTGTTGTGCTTGGTGCAGGTGCCACCATGTCCCCAGTGGTGCTGTCCCCTCTCTTTAGGTGTCACACTGCCACAGGGTCATGCCCAGCCCCCATCATACTGGGAATCTGAGATCACCTCCTTGCTGAATATGCCCACCACCAGGAGAGTTCAGGTAAGGAGCCTTTCCCCTTGCTGGGCTTCTCACCTGTGGCATCAGCAGGGGATTTGTGTGTGCAAGGGGGCACAGACCCCGTGGGGCTGTCCCTGATTAGAGGGTTCCCCCTGTCCCTGAGCAGGGAACTGTGGTGTCCAGGCAGCAGCAGCAGCAGCAGCAGCTCCCCAGCCCTGCTGGCCACCAGCAAACCCTGGGTCTCTGCAGGGGCTGCACCCCATGCCTGAGAGCCCAGCCCTCCTCCCTGCCCCGGGGCCATCCTCATCCTCCCCTGCACAGGGACCGTGGGCACTGCTGCCAGCTTTCCTGTGGCCACTGCCGCCAGCACTGCCCAGCACCTCTGGCCGGGGCTGCTGGCACTGCCCAGCCAAGCAGCACCTCGGGGCACTGGCTGGCACTGGCCTCTGATCCCTTCCTTCCTGCCACAGGCCTTTGGGAGATACCTCAGGCCTGCTGAGAGGACAGGCGTCGTCCTTGCAGCCATCGAGATCTTGGGACGCTCCAGCCTCCTAGACAAGAATGCTCCAGTGGAGTTTCTGGAGGTGGCCATGGAATCCCCTGAGCTGTGGCTGATGGATGTAAGTGGCCTGTGTGGATTGCCCTGCCCTTGAGCCCTGTCTGGTTCCTGCCTCCTTCCCTCCCAAAGCCAGGTGTGTGAGGCTGCTGAAGCCACCTTGAGGCAGCAGAGAGGGTGTTAGGGTCCTGCTCAGACACCCAAAAATGTCAGGATGTGGTCATTAAAAGATGTCTCAACCAGAGTTAAGGTGCAAAAAAGCCCATATGTCAAGGATTAAATAAGGATATGTCAATGGATTAAGTAAAAGAATGAACGGGATGTAGAGAGAAAGAGGGGGAAAGAGAGACAAACACACAAACACAGATTACAAACACAGATTGTCACCAGCACAAAGGTCCCTGTGGTGTCACACTGGCCCTACTGACCTTCTCAGTTGCAGGGATCCCCCCAAGTGTTCTCAATGTGCCACTTTCATTTGTCTGGGTCCTGGGTAGCCACAAGGCATCTGTGCTGTTGACACAACTTGGGCTGGCCTTCTGTAAGCAGTTCCTTCCTTCTCCCAAAAATCCCAAAGGATTTTTTTGTCCAGACAGCTAGCCCAAACCTGCCTCACCAGGTATGGGGTCTTGGCTGTGGTTGCTGTCTGTGCTTTTCCCTCAGTCTGCACAGTGGCATTTTGTCCTGTGTGCTAATTCCAGACCTCTGCTCAGGCCTGGAATTATCGCCTTCCTTTTGGCAATCTGCGCCCTGTGTGGTGGCTTATCTTATGTGAACTTCCTTCTTTGGCAGAGCTTTGAGATGAGCTAACTGTGTCCTTTAAGTCGTGACAGAGGAATGGGCAGGGCAGCCCAAGACACAGCTGCACTGCAGTGGCAGCACCAGCCTCACCTGTGTTCCCTGCAGGTGCCAAAGATTGTGAGACACCTCTTTGAGTACTGTGATGAGAAAAATACAACCGCTCACAGCTTTCACTCACTGCTTGCCCTGATGGTGGATAAGTGGCCTGGGCAGGTCATTGCGACAGCTCTGGAGGTTGCCCCAATATTCAGGTACTGGCCCTGAGAGCCCAGAGGGCTTGTTCCCTGAGGGGAGAGGCACCCCAGACTCTGTGTCTGCCAGACCCAAGGAACACTGCAGGGCCCCAAAAGGGAGCAGGGCCCTCCATCCTACTACGCTTGCCAGCCCTGGCCCACAGCAGCCAAAGCTGGCCAGGCAGCCCAGAGCCAGCTTGCTGCTCCCAGCCCCGTGGGGAACACCCTGTCAGCTGTGCCCACCTGCCCGGGCAGGGTCCCTGGGCACCCAAGCCCTGCAGGGCTGGCCCAGGCTGTGCTGCAGTGGCCGGGGCAGCCCTGCTGACAGCGCTCTGCCTTGCAGTGACAAAGTCTGTCTGTGGAAGGGGATGTTCTCTGTGCGCCAGACCCTGGAGAAGGTTTTGAAGGAGCTGAATATGCAACTGCAGGACTGGCATAACAACATCTTAAGTTGTCAGCAGTACACCTGCCTTGCTTTCTTGAGTGTGAGTCAGCAGGAACAGCCCATGTGTCCTTGCCCTCAGATGCTGCTGGGAAGCCAGATCTGTGCCAGGGGAGCCCTGCCAGATCTGCCTGGGCATTCTACTGCTTCCTTCCAGATGTTGGTCTCTGATGATGTACAAGAGGAGGAATTGGGTCCATTGTACAAAGTCTCGAGATTTCTGAGGTATTCAGGAATAGAAACGGTCCCTCTGGTGCTCAGGGCCCTGGTGACGCTGTCGGAGAGAGCCGAGACGGTGAGCAGGCTGCTGTCAGGGACAGATGGGGCACCTGGAGTCTGAGGTCTCAGGGAAGGTGCTGGTTTGGCCTGGGCTGTGAGTCAGGTGCTGGGGTGAGCGCTCCAAATGCCTTGCCTGCCATGGTGAGGCCTGGTGGCTGCCTGGAAATTGACCAGGCAATGAAATTCTCACAGAATGGAAACTGTCTTTCATACAGGCAAGAAGAATGAAGAGTCTCCTGCAAGATTTGCTGCGATTTCTGTGGCATGAGTCTTGGGAGATTTCAGTGATGGCCCTGGAAATCTTCCACAATGTGCTAGAGCAGTTGGAGAAGAGAGAGGCCAGCTCCACAGCCGTGATGATGGTGCATAGTCTCTTGCACCTCTTTGATGCGGTAAGGCTGATGTGGGAGCCTGAGCCCCACAGCGGGACCCTGGGCAATGCCAGCTGCCCTGCAGCCCAGCCCTGGGACAGCACTGGGAGCAGGTCCCGCTCCCCTGGGCTCTCCTGGGATGGGTTCTGGGCCTTGCAGCCCAGAGCTGCTGCTGCCCGCTCTGGGCTGGGACCCGCAGCATCGCCCCTCGCCTCAGCCAGCTCAGCTCAGCCCCTGCTGGCCGCGGGCAGGGAGCTGCTGTGTGCGAAGCTCAGCTTTCCTCCTTCCACCAGGAGGAAGAGTGTGTACGGGAGCGCTCCATCTGCCTCTTCAGAGACCTGCTAGGCAAAACAGTGTGGAGGGACAAGAAGGCCATGAAGAGAAATGCCTGGGAGGCCCTGGTCCGGCTCATCCTTCACATGAGTGACCAGGCCCCCAGTGTGGCCAAGGTACCGATGTCCAGTCTGGGCAGTGACCCAGAGAGGGGTGGCTGACACTCCCAGGGGATCCCAGGCATTGGGGTGAGGGCTGCTGGCAGCAGACAGCGTTCCCCCTGGGCAGCCCCTGGGAAACAGCCCACAGGGCTGGACAGGCTGGAACAGCCATTTCCAACCCCTGCCCTGCCTGCCCCAGCAGGGCTCAGCAGCAGCCCGGCACAACCAAGGCCTGGACACGTGTGTCACCCTGGGCTTCTCAGCTGTCCCTGCCGGTGTCCCTGCAGGGCTTCGCACCTCAATCCCTGCTCTCCCTGGCTATCCCCAAGAGACACCCAGGACACTTTTGCAAGGGCAGGTCCCAGCTTCCTAAGGGCACAGTCACGCCTGGAACAAAGCCCAGGTCTCCTTCCACAGGCCCTGGTGCCACCTCCCAGCCTTTGTCCTGCAGGCCTCCAGGGAAGCCATCCTGGCTATAGCAGAGCTCCTGAAGTGGAAAGAGCTAAAGCACCTGGTGCAGACAGAGCAGACATGGAGGATGGGCGAATGCTTGGTGAGGACAAGCCCCAGGCTGGGCGGGGACTGCCCACCACACCATGCTGGGGCTGTGAGCTCTGCAGCTGGGCCTGTCCTGGGCCCAAAGCCCAGAGCTGCACCCTTGCCCCTGTCTCAAGAACAGCAGCCTCCTCATGTCCCTCCATGGGCCCAGCATGAGGGAGGGCTCTGGGGCACAGGGTGCTGGCAGGAGGGGCTGCTCTGGCCAGCCGGGAGCCTCTTAGAAATGTCCACACCCCTGTGCTCTCTCCAGCTGGCCAAGGACAGCAGCAGGGCTGAATGGTTCGTGTGGGACAGCCAGCTCTACCTGCTGAGCCCTCAGGCCCCCATGCGAGAGGCGGCCCTCAGGTTCATTGGTGAGTCCCAGTCCCCAGGGTCCCTCTTGGGGCAGCCTGGCCCCGTCCCCCCCAGCCCCGGGGCTGCCACGGGCACGGCTTGGCCTCCCTGTGCCCGCTGTGGGTGGCTTTGGTGGCCGCCTTGCCCAGTGCCAGCCCCGGGCTGCTGAGGGGGACAGGCAGGGCTAGGGGCCATGCTGCTGGATGTACACTGGGGAGCAGGGGCTGATGGAGCTCTGTGCCCAGGGCTGGCTGCGCGGCACCTGAGAGAGCAGAGTGAGGACACCCTGGCTGATGTCATCTGGAGTGAGTGGGGAGCCAGGGCCTGGGGGAGCCGAGGGGTCTCTGCACATACAGGGGCTCATCTGGGCTCTCTTTGTGTTGCAGAACTTGAAATACTGCAAGCAAGAGAGAAGGATGCCTCCATCCGTTGCCTGGCAGCTCAGACCAGCTTGATCCTAAAGTTTGTAAAAGAGCAGCGAAGATCAAGATTCTCCCTGCGCACGCTGTGCTGCTGGCACCACTGAGCAGAGAGGGACCTTCACATAAGGCTTGTCAGGGACACAAACTCAAACACCTGCTGAATTGTGAGGTGTGAAAGGATGTCCTGGCTTTCTAAGCTCCTTCTCAACGTGCAGCCCAGCATTCCCGTGACTGCTGACTCCACCATTGCCCTGACAGTAGGGGCCCATTCCCCACAGCCCCTGAGCATGGTGTGAGGTGGTCTAGAATAACCCTGGGGTCATGGCCAGTCCCCTCCTGGCTCCTGCTCTGAGGCTGAGCTGCCCACCCTCAGCCCTTCTGCTCTCCTGCCGGCCTCCCCCAGGCTGGTCCAAATAAGGACAGAGGTGCTGCCTGTGGAGAGATCCAGATCCCAGTCCTGGGGAAGCCACTGGGCCATCTTTTCAAGTCATTCAGGACAGAATGACTGCTTGATGGATGGCCTCTGCACCCACTTCATCTGTCAGCAGGAAGGTAAGAGAAGCTGTGGTGGGCTGCATCCCTGCTCACTAGCCACGTCCCCAGTGCTCCTCCTCCTGGGCCTTGTGATGGCCCCTGGTGTGCAGACACGGGGGGCTCACATGGGTTCTGCTTCTTCCACAGAATTTGAAAGATTGCAGGCCAGAGAGAAGGATCGTGGGTGCTCAGACCTGGGTGTCTAAAATCCTAAGAGAGAAGTCAGTGTGGCTGGATCCAAGCCCTGCCACAGACCCTTCTGAACCATATTTAATTCTAGAACCTGAATTACTTTATATATATAATTCATACTGGTAAAAAAAATGTATAAATTACATTGATTATAAATATATATAATTACATATAATTATATGAGTAAATAATATATTATCTCATGTATATTAATTATATATATAGTGAATATATACTATACATATTAGTTAGAGATATCTTTGGTTTTGAAATAAAATAAAGAATCTATTTAAACTTGTATATGGAAAGCTTGATGACCGCACCACAAGTAGCTCTATACACAAGTATAGTGCAACATTTTTGAAGCAATATAGAAACACTTATGGTAAAGGTAGCAGAGCAACTTGAGGAAGAACAGTGAGAATTTCAGGTGAGAAATGTAAGGAGGAAAGGGTGGAAAATGTGAGGGGACAAAATGGTGGGGAAACATGAGGGGGAAAAGCAGTGGAAAATGTGAGAGGACAAAAGCCCAGAAAACAACAGGAGGGAAAAAGGGTGGGAAACAACAGCAGGGAATAAGGGCAAGAAACTTGGGGAGAAAAGTGGTGGGAAATGGAAGACAAAAAAGGACAGGAAACTTGAAGGAAAAGGATGGGAAATGAGAGACAGAAAGAAAGAAAGAAAGAAAGAAAGAAAGAAAGAAAGAAAGAAAGAAAGAAAGAAAGAAAGAAAGAAAGAAAGAAAGAAAGAGAGAGAGAGAGAGAGAGAGAGAGAAAGAAAGAAAGAAAGAGAGAGAGAGAGAGAGAGAGAAAGAAAGAAAGAAAGAAAGAAAGAAAGAGAGAAAGAAAGAAAGAAAGAAAGAAAGAAAGAAAGAAAGAAAGAAAGAAAGAAAGAAAGAAAGAAAGAAAGAAAGAAAGAAAGAAAGAAAGAAAGAAAGAAAGAAAGAAAGAAAGAAAGAAAGAAAGAAAGAAAGAAAGAAAGAAAGAAAGAAAGAAAGAAAGAAAGAAAGAAAGAAAGAAAGAAAGAAAGAAAGAAAGAAAGAAAGAAAGAAAGAAAGAAAGAAAGAAAGAAAGAAAGAAAGAAAGGGTGTGAAACAGAAGGGAAAAAGGGGTGGGAAACATCAGGGAAAAAAATTATGGCAAATGTAATGGGACAGAACGGCAGGAAACATGAGAGGACAACATGACAAGAAATGTGAGGGGGGAAAGGGGGAGATAGTGTGAAGGGAGAAAAGAGCAGGAAACTTGAGGGGGAAAAGGACAGGAAACATCAGGAGAAAAAGAGAGGAAACGTGAGGAGGAAAAGTGGGTGCAAAAGATAAGGAAAAAAACCCAGGAAAGATGAGGCCAAAAATAACAGGAAATGTGAGGGGACAGATGGGAGGGAAGTCTGAGAGGAAAAATGGTGGGAAACTTGAGGGGAAAAGGTCAGAAAATGTGAATAAAAAAGGGGAAATGGAGAGCAAATTACATGAGCCCAGGGTCCTTTGTTCAGGGTCCTGCTGGGATGCAGCAGCTTGAGCAGTTCCTGTGTTACTGCACCTTGAATAAATGGCTTTCTGGAATGAGACATGTGAGACTCTGCCATGGGAAACCTGGGGTTGAAGCAGTGAGGAAACCTGGTCTGACTGTGCAGCTGTGGGGTGTGGGGACTCAAACGGGACATGTGGGGTCACTGCAACCACTGCTGTGAAGGGGCTCCATTCCCAGCAGTTAAAATCTCTTGCCTTGGGAGTTTTCACAGAGTCTCGGGAGTTGTATGAAGCAGAGTGACAGAGTTCCCTGGCAGGTACAAGAGAGATCTTTACTGCAAAAACCAGGCCTTTTAAAGCACTTAGGCCATTATCAGTTACATTGCATTTAAGCACAACAAATGTAATTCAACCAACCACCATACACCACGATGTAAACACATAATGGTTATATAACTTGCTTTTCTTCCTCTAATTCAGCTGAGTCAGTCTCTCATAGTCCTTTCCTACTTAGCCAAAGTAACAGGCCTGAACCATGATTTTACAAGAGTGTCAAGGCCCTTACTTTGTAAGGCTTTTCCTACAGGTAACACAGTGTCACAAAGGACCCTGCACCATACTGGCACTGGTGTGATCATAATTTTGACCAGAAATGAGAAGAGATTAGAAAGAGACTGAGTTGTGGAGAAGGGGGCCAGGGTGCTGATGACAGCAAGCATGGCTGGTCACAACAGACACCACTGCAGGGGATCAGCCAGAGTAGCTCCCCACCCCTCGATGGTGAAACACTCATCTTAGAAAATTAGGATTTTAGTTACCTTGCTGAAAAGAATTAAAAGTTAGAAGTTAGAAGGGGGCAGTTATCTGAAACTTAAATAATTGATTGTCTGTCATTTTATGTTTGCTCAGCTGTGCTTGCAATGGGAAAAGATGAAATTAGTAAATAGATCCAAAGAAACACAAACAATTGCAATCTTATTCAAAGAAACTTATTCAAAGTCATGAAAGAGGGAAATTGGAGTGCTCTCAGAAGTCATTTGTATTGATTGTCATTGATAGAAAAGGTAGAGAGTTTAGGGCAAGGAAGATTCACCTTACTTTCTCTTTTTAAGACCTCTTCCCACAAAAACGACCCCAGACTTAATTCAAGAAGGCAACCACGCATGCTCAATATCCATTCAAACTAATTACCATGGAAGCAGGGAATGGGAGGTGCTGGTATTATGAATATGTAATCATTCCAAGCTTTGTCAATAAATAGACCCTGTGATCACCTGTGATTTTGTAGTGCATATTAGGGGGTTACCCCACGCTCCTGCCCAGCACTGAATAAACATACACTTTCTAACTTTAAACTGTTAGAGAGTCTTTTGTCCGTCACAGTTGAGTATCGGTATTAAACCAATATTCACATTTTGGTAAATCACTTTCTTCCTGCATCATGCATTCACTGGCAGCTCCAGTGACCTGACATGTCCCCGGTTTAGTCCCCACACCCCCCACTCATACTGTCAGACCATGTTTCCCCATCAGTTCCACCCCAGGTTTCCCGTGGCCGATGTCTGATTTCACAAAGCCTTTAATTTATGGTGTAATGACACAGAAACAGCTTGAGCTGGTGCATCTGAGCAAAGTGTCCCTTGGGCTCGTCATTTTTACCACCCTTTCTGATGTTTTGCACCTTTTCTTCTGCAACCCTTTTCTCCCCCCTTATTTCCCATCACTTTTTCTCTTACGGTTCTCACCCTTCTGTCCCCTCATGTTTTTCACCTTTTCTCCCCTTCTATTGCACACTCATTTTCCCTCTCATTTCCATCCATCTTCCCTCCATTTTCCTGCTGATTTTTCCCTTCAGGTTGTCTGCCCTTTTCCCCCCTCTTGTTTTCCCTGACATTTCCTATCCTTTTCCCCCTCACATTTCCTTTGCTTTTGTCCCCTCTTGTTTCCCATTTTTAACCTAACATATTCCACCATTTAGTCCTCTCCTATTTACCAGCTTTTCCCCCTCACATTTCCAGCCCACAAGTCTTTCTTTTCCTCCCAAATCTTCTGCTCCTGAGTCTCTGTGTCTGTGCATCTCACTGGCATTGCAGACCTTGGTGTCCTTTGCTATCCATCGTGTCTGGCAGTTCAGGGCTCTTGCTGTGTCTCTCAGTGTCCATCCACCTCACTGCCATCACTGGGGTTCTGTCCTTTGTCAGCAAAGTTTGGCAGTTCAGAGCCTCTGGTCTCTCTGGGCTCCAACCCAGAGCTCAACCTGCCTCTCAACCTGCATCTCATCTGCCTCTGGAAGTGCAGCTGCAAACCCAGAGGTGTTCCTCAACGACAGAGCTCTGGGAGTCGAGCTGTGTGGGGACACACACAGTGTTCTGCATTTCTGCTGCTACCTCTCTGCCATAACATTTTGGAAAACTGTTTGGAGGTAAGAAGCTTCTTGTGTTGCAGTTTCAGAGACAGGCATGCAACTGAAAGCACTGAAGTTCATGCAACAACAGTCAACTTCTATTGAGTACTGTGCTCCTTACACAGTTTTGAAAGTCCACACGGTCAGTCCTGATTCACTGAATTAGTTGCCTTCTGGCTAACTGGCCAATAGCTGCCCAAACTGCCTGCATCTGCTGTCCAATGGCCCAGACTAGTCAAGTTATATAATTAAGGTATATAATTAAGTTATATAATTAGTTATATTTCAGTTATAAAATTATCATTGGGATTATTTAAAACTGCGAAGCCTCCAGACCAGCTGTTAGCCATTACATTCCTGCAGTTTCTCTTGCCTTCTCTCATCCTTCTTTGGTTTAACTGAGTTTCTTATTTCTTTCTCTAGGCAGTCCTTCCTGCATTTCATCTAATATTTTAAAAATCCACACTTTTCATTCACTACAACCAACATGAAAAAATTGTGTCAATCAAAGCCTGACAGTCAATGAGGTGGAAAACAATGCAAAAACCTAAATAAATAGTTATTGATGGTCAAATGTCATTCTCAATGGAGTTCATCAAAATTTCATTGCACTAATTGACAGTTTGGGGAACATGTAAAATTTCACAGCGGCTGAAGTCTGTTTTGCATCAGGCAGCTCCACAGGCAATTTCACTTTCCTCAGGGGCTGCCATTGCCCTGTGCTCCCTGGATCCCGAAAGAACAGGCTGCCCTACAGGAGAAGAAACGTGGCTCCTCCTGGGGACAGCCTCAGCAAGGGGGTCGTCGGAAAGGGGTAACCCATCGCAGGACATTTCTTGGTGAACTCTAGATATAAAGAGTGGAAAACTGTCTGTGACTCAGGTTTTGGCCTTGAAACTGCTGCTGTGCATCTCAGTTTCAAGAAAAATTTCAGGAGAAAATGCCTTGCAATGGCTGTTTTCTCTAAGAAGAAAGGGCTTCAATAATTCCATTTTTTCTTCTGCCAAGGAGAGAAATGGATACCAGGGAATTAAAGTGGAAAAAAACTCCTGGTTATTTGAAAAACAAAACAAAACAAAACAAAAAAAACAACAAGAAAACCCCAGTTGACTAAATGCTAAATATTGAAATTGTAGAACCTAACCTCCCCCTAAATCCTGCATCAGCCTTCTCTTGGCTGTGGGCACTTTCCCCTTGGTGCAGTTCCCGTCACAGCCAGCAGGGGCGCTGGTGGCTCAGGGCCAGGCATGGCGGGTGCAATGATTCCCCCCGCCTGCAGGGTGCACTGTGGCGCTGGTCCGGCCATCTTTGTCCACTTTAATGATGGTGGGCACAGCTGGTGGATGGAGAAGATATGGAAAAGGGATGGGAAAGGATGAGAAGGGATGGAGAAGGGATGGGAAAGGATGAGAAGAGATGGAGAAGGGATGGAGAAGGCACTTCCTTTACAAATTCACTGGAGCACCCAGTCCATGTGCCTCCTCTTGACAGTGAAAGGGGCTGTAGCAGGAAACCTCAGAAGCAGCAGGCTGGAACACGACAGCAAGAAGGAGGCAGCAGAAACTCTGCAGCTGCAGCTGGACTTTGAGAACTCCCAGCAGGCAGAAACAAAACAGCTACAGTGCAGAAAAAATCCCTGCAGCAGCAGTAGAGGCATAGTGGGGGCTAGGCAGCAGCAGCCCAGCTCCCAAACACAGCTGGGAAAGGGCTCCTCAAGATTTCTCACTGGCGCTGTCAGGAACCTGGGTCCAGGCTATGAGGAGGGGAGCAGCCCCCAGAGAGAAACAGTGTGTTCCTGAGTCCTGGTGTGCATACACTGGCTCTGGGCTTTCCGACAGCAGAGCAGCAAAATAAGCCAAGCTGGCAAGCTGAGTCACAGTGCCAAAGCAGCAAAACCCAAAAAGAACCAGGCAAAACTCACAGGAACAGCAGGATCCCTGGTCAGAGATACCGGCTGCGGATGTCCAGTCAAACAACCTGAGCCAAAAAGGGAGAGGGCTGCCTCCCACCCCAACTCTGGCTCCCTCTGGAAACCCCAGCTTGGCTCCCATTCATCATGATAGCCCCACAGCCAGTGAGGATGGGGAGTGGGCAGGGACAGCCACCACCCCTGGGCACAAACCAAAACAAAGCAAAACAAAACCCCAAAAATGGTGATAATAAGCCATCCCCATGACACCACAGTTTGCAGGGAGCTGCAGTGTGGCACGGCCCTGGCTGAGCCTGGGAGTGCTCACTTTGGAGAAGGTGTTGGTCCTGGCTGGCACAGGGAGCTGCAGCGTGTGGGGAATTAATCCCTTCTGGCCTCCTGCCCCAGAGGTCCCCCATGGTACCAGCCCTGCCTCACACTCTTGATGCCATTGTCACTTAACTGTATTGGGTTGATGTGGCCAGAAATGCGTATTCTATCACCATCTGTCAAAACCGTGTGGGGTAGTGATTCCTTATCTCTATGGCACATACCATCTGCTAATGAGCCATCTTTAAGACAAGATGGGGCAATTATCTTTATCTTTTCCACAACCCATCCTCCCTCCAGGAAGATACCATCTGCTGCTGGGCCATTGAGTCCCAGTGCATGACTGATAAAATTACATCATCCCACTGGGAGATGCTCCAGACAGGGGGAGGAGCCAAACCTTTCCTACCTAGATAAAATCTGAGATTTTGGACAACAAGTTACTTTCTTTCCACTGGATTCCAGAACAGACATTTCCATATAATCTCTGGACCTTCAGAGAAAAACTGTATCTTCTACAAGACCACTGCTTCAACTGAACCACATCTGCCACTGCAGGAGGATGCAGCCACCGTTTAATGGGACTGCTACCAACACCCTGACACAAGATACCAGGTTGTATTCTGACTCTGTCAGTGTTTTGGGGATTTTTCTTTGTAATACTGTATTTCTATTTTAATTTTCCTAGTAAAGAACTGTTGTTCCTAATTCCAATATCTATGCCTGAGAGTCCTTAATTTCAAAATTATAATAATTTGGAGGCAGAGTGTTTATATTCTCCATTTCAAGAGAAGCTTTGGCATATTTTGTCAGATACCTGTCCTTCAAACCAGGACACCTGCACACGTAAGGACTCGGGTGAGGGGGGAGGTGTTACACACTAAGTGTGTGGCAGGGAAAGAGAGAGAAGTAGGGCTGGACTGGGCATAGGGACAGGATGGATGACAGGACTATGAGTATGACTTTCTTGTGGCATCTCCTCCAGCCACTGAGAGTGCAGGAACTCTGACCAGTCATGGAACCAAGGGGTCATTATGACACTGCAGGGCCTCGTGGAACCAAGGAGATCAGTGTCTCCACTGATTTACTCCATTTGATCATAAATCTGACAGGAATAAGATTAATGTGTCTTTAAAAACTGGCTGTGTGAATCTCCTTGTGGATAAAGCCAGATACTTTTCCAGAGGAAATGACAAGGTAACACTAATTTTAGAAAGCTTTACTAATTGACATGGACTGCTGCTCAGCCAAGGTTGTGCTAAACTCCTGAACTTTGGGAAGAAAAACAAAGACTTACTAGGGTTATGAGTGTTAACTTCTCTGCCCAGGGCAGACAAAGGTAATTTTGATTACCGTGTATCATATGTTGTAGAGTGGGTTACAAACCAAGGGGGGACATGTTTATAGGTGGATATGGAAGTCTGTACCTTCCAAATATCTCAGGAGAAGGGAGGAGGGTGTGATGTGGCTGTGAAATGAAATTCTACTTGCTTACAGTTATTGAGGGAGAGCCCCCCCCACCCCCCAAGACATATTCCTTTGTTCATTAATAAAGTCACTTTTACAGGACTCCTCTGTCTCCTTTGTGGACACTGACCACCTGGTCACTGGTCCCCATATGGCTCCCTGAGGGCCACCAACTCTGAGGATTTCCCAGTTTGCAAAGGATCCCTTTCCCAGCACTCTCTGGGGACTGCCTGCCAGACACTTCCCACCCACAGCACAGACCCCTTGTCCAGACTCTCACACATCACTTTCTCCAGGAGGAGGATGTGGGAAACTCTATCACAAGCTTTGAGACACCCAGGTGGACGATGTCCACTGCTCACCCCACCCGGCTGAGCTGGGGACTGTTCTAGAAGGTGATCAGGTTTATCGAGTCCCATTTGCCCTTGGTGAATCAGTGCTGGCTCTTCCCACTCTCCTGCATCATCCTGGTATTTCCCAAGAGGATAGAACCTTCCCAGGGACTCAAGTAATGCTGATGGGCCTGCAATATCTCCTCTGAGATGTGTGATGGGTCCTTCCAAGGCCAAACATAAGGAGGAGAAGTAGCCAGAGGAGCTGTTGACACCCCATCCCTGGGAGTGTTCAAGGCCAGGCTGGATGGGTCTTGGAGCAACCTGGACTAGTGGAAAGTGTCCCTGCTCATGGCAGGTGATGGAATGAGATTATCTTTAATCTTCCCAACCCAAACCGTTCTATCATTTTATTATGAGAACTGCCTTCTCCTCCTCCTGACACTCCCCTGCATCTCATCATCTTCAAGAGGATCATGGAGAGAAGACCAAAACCAAAGTTCAGCAAGAAGGAGGATGTGCATTGGGGGACAGGCTGTCTGCACATCTGGAGAGCAGAACAACGAGGGGGCTTGGTGTATGACTCCAGAGAAGACAGGAAACAAGGGATGGAGTGGCACAGAGGTGATATGGACACGTGGACATGCTCTGTTGAAAACAGTGAAGCTAATAAGGCAGAGGAGTGATCCAGATAGTAACCAGAAACTGAACTTGGCTCCATGAATGCAAAAATTCTAATTACTTTCCACACCCATATCTATGCTAATAACTAAAGTCAATTCAACTCCACCTAAACATTGAAGGAAATTATCTGTAACATTGCCTTTGCTCCTCCTGAATAGAAAACAATATAAATAATGCTTCAGTGGGGAGGGAGATCAGAGAAGACACTATCATAACTTCTGGGGTTGCTCTATGGGATGTGTTAGTTTTTGTCCAATTAATCAAATCACAAAGTTAAATTTAGCAGTGATTTATTAATAATAGCAATTGTGTATAAATGAATACAATCAAAACATATTAGTTACATAAATTTGAATAATTACAAAATTTAGCAGCAATTCAAGTATAATAGGGTTCAGTTGAATAAAGCATAAGCAAAACCGACTGGGGGTACAGGCAGGGCCATTCCTCTCACACCGTACCAAATCAGCCAAGCTAAACTCTCACTTACATACTGTTTACTAATGCATATTAATACAGAATTTTCTAGAATGCTCCTCCTCATTTCCATTCCTAAAATCTATGCCACTCTGTTGTGTTGCCATGCGTCACCAGTGGTCGGGGTCTCTCCTCCTTTCGGGGTCTTGTTTCCGATGAAGGCTCTGGGTCTTCCTCAGTGTTCGCTGTGTGACCTCTCAGGTAGCGCAGGTGCACTGAGCTTAGAGTTATATAATAAACACATGTTCCCACAACAGGCCTTAGTCCAGTGTCCAGTGGTTTGGAATCATCCTAATTTGGCTCAATTCAAGGACGAAAACCTATTTCTAGACACTTTTTCTTAGACCTATACCCTTCCCATCCTGCCTCCCACCTAACATCTGGAGGATGATTTTTTTCTGCTTTGTTTAACCATTTCCTTTATCTTTTTCTTGCTTTATAGCAATTAAATACAATTTTTGATTAATTATAATGGAACAATTTTGGCAATATTGTTACAATTTAATTAGCACAAATCACATATGTAACACATGGAATCACCCACTGGGATACCTCAGGGTCTCCTGGCTGCCAGCAATCCTTGTGACACTGCAGCAACCAAGGGGACATTGTGACACTGTGCACTTCATGGAACTGAGGGGATGCTGTGAGACTCTGGTGCCTAAAGATGCTCAGGGGCCATTGTGACACTGTGCCCTGTGGGAACAGGGGGACACAGTGACCCTGTGGGGTCTCATGGAATCCAGAGGCCTCTGGGACCCAGCGAGGCCACTTGGAACCAAGGATCCATTGGGACACCTCAGGGCCTTGGGCTGCCCAGGGATCCTCGGGACATTGTGGGGCCTCAGGAAGCCAAAGGGAACCTGGGACACTCTAGGCCCTCAGGAAACCAAGTGGTGTCAAAAACACTGTGCCAGCTCCTGGTTCTCAGTCTCTTCTGAGCCTTGTGCCCATCTACAAAGAGGCAAAACTGGGCAGCCTGACCCTGTTGATGCAGAGTATTCCTGTCTCCTTGGGAGGACATTCCTGCCACCTGTGGTGCTGTGTGTTCTCTCTGCTCCCTGGGGGAATTGCATCCTACAGAGACACCGACCCCTCTGGTAGCTGACACCACAGTCCCTCCTCTGGGGTGGCAGCAGAGACATCTTTTGCTCCATCGTGTTGCTCCAAGCAGGCCTGGAATGTTTCCAGGGATGGGGCATCAACCACCTCTCTGGGAAACCTGTGCCAGTGTTTCACCACCCTCAGCAGGAGAAATATCTTCCTTTTGTCCAGTCTGAACTAATCCTGTTCTAATTGAAAACCATTTCCCCTTCTCCAGTTCCAACAGGCCCTACTAAAACACTTCTGCTCACATTTCCTGTGAGGTGCCTTGAAGTCCTGCAAGGCCACATTGGGGTGTCCCCATGGCCTTTTCTGCTCCAGGCTGAACAGCCCCAACTCTCCCAGCCTGTCTCTGTCCCAGAGGTGCTCCAACACTTGGAGCATCTCAGCCTCCTCTGGAGCTGCTCCATGAAGTCTCCATCTTTCCACAGCTGAGGACTGTGTTGTACATTTCTCACACAGAAGTGCCAGTCAGTCAGGATGGGAAATCCCTCACTGCTGAAATGCTGGTAGCAGCTGCAGGGACAGATCTGCACAGCTCAGACACAGCCCCAGGGAGGCAGGGACATTCCCGTGGTGTCCCTGAAGCTGCAAGGCCAATCTGGCCACACTGGGAGCCTCTGTGCCTGTCCAGCTTGTTCTCCCTGGGCTGTTGGCACATGGCCAGTGGCTGTCCAGTGCCATCCCCCTGAGTGGCACTGATCTCCAGGGAAACCTGGACCTGTCCTCAGCCAAAGTTCTGCCATCAGGACCCTGTGGACACTTCCTCAATTCCATTCCAAGAGCAGACCAGCACACCAATGACATCAGAGCACTTTCCATCTGCTCAAGAATCCCCCATGGGGACACTCTGCTCCCTCATCCCTGGGGCACTGCACAGGAAAATCTTCCTGGGCCCTGCAGCTCCTTGGACAAGTTCCAGGAATGCAGTCACCTGAAATGTTTGCCCAACTGCCCACAACACATCTTTGCTGGATCTGCAGTGTCCCTGTGGATAGAGAGAAGCAAAAGCCTTCATTAATGTTGTGGAATGTCAAACATAAATTGAAGCCATGGACAGCTCTGAGGAACCACTTCTCAGGGGATTTTCACTTCTTGGACACCCCTAATGCTGAATGTCCTCCTGGTCCCAGGCCCTGGGTAAACAGGGCTCATCAGAGATGCAGGCAGAACACCAACATCCCTCCCCTTGACTGGCACCTCTGTTTGTCCAGCTTGATCCCAGTGGCTGCCTGGGGACAAACACCAGCTCCCCCACAGCCCTGGGCATGGGCACATCCTGCTCTGGGCCATTGCTGGCCTGGGCCCAGGGCCAGGGCATGGCAGAGACACTGAGTGGGGACAAGGGCCCTGGGGAGCTGTGGGCAAGTCCCAGAGAGGGACAGGGCTGGAATGGGAGCCTTGTTGGAGATGGGGTCCCTGGCACCCCCATGTGTGGCAGCTGGGCAGAGCAGGACCCAGGGGCTCTGGGATGGCTCAGTGGCTGCAGGTGTGACAGGGTGAGGGGCTGGGAAGGAGATATTCCTGTCTGGAATCTGCTCTGGGGATGGAGACTGGACTAGTTTGGTGCCTGCAGGGTTGATAAATGGGGTGCTGTGGATGTGGGAAGTGCCACACCTGAGTAATTCCCCAAGCCTCAGCCTCACCTTCAGGTGATCACAATCCCCCAGCAGTCTGGGGGCTGCTGGAAGATGGATTGTGTTGGAGCAGGGATTCACCTGTCTCCAGCTCCCTGCCCAAGCCCTTGGCCCCTGCAGGTTCCTGGGCCCTTGCAGGGGCAGCTGCCCCATGCAGGAAGCTGAAGGGATGATGGGTGAGGGGGCTGGATGCCTGTTACAGGTGGGACAGACTCTGTGCAGGGCTGGGCTTGGGGCCAGGGCTGGGGGCTGTGCCAAGCCAGGCTTTGACCTGGGGGCTCCCAGGGAGGGCACAGGGAGGAGTCCTGGAAGGGATAAATGTTCTCCTCACCTGGCACAGCCTCAGCCAGCACTGCCAGTGCTAGAGGAAGATGAAGGTGGCTGTGCTCAGCATGGCCCTGCTCTTCTCACTCCTGCTGTGCCCACTGGCACAGGCCAAGGAGGGGCCCCAATGTCATGGTGTCCCCACATCCCATCCTTTGTAGCTTCCCATCCTTGGTGTCTTCTGAAATCTCCCTGGGATCTCCTCTTTGTCCTACCCAGAGTCCATGAATGCCCTCCCACTGATCATTCCCAATTGCTTTCCCTTTTTTTCCCCTCAGTCCCTTGCTTTTCTCCCTGGCCACTGCAGTGCTGTCTCCTGGCATCATTCCTGGATTCACCTGGCACTCACAGACTCTGTCCCAGTCTTGTCTTCTCCTCCTCTGTCCCACTTCTTCTGCCCACTCCAACCCCCTCTGTTTCACTCCCATGTCCCTACACTGCAATTCCTTTCTCCCCTGCATCCCACACAGGGCCTCTTCCACATCCCCAGTCCAGTCCCTTGGCCTCCCCAGTTCACTCCAGTTCAGTGTTTTGGGTCCCTCCTGCCTCACCACAACCCTTTGGAGGTCCTGAATTCCCATCCCTTTTCCTGTCCCCCCCCACCCCCTTTGGTCCCTGCACCTTTGTTGCCCCACAGACCCACATGATCCAATCCAGAACCATGGTTTGTTCTCCTTTCCCAGGCACTCCTGCGAAAAACTGAAAATGATCTGTGGGAGGTGAGGTTGTTTGGGATTGGAGGGCATCCCCTCAGGGATTTGGGGTGGCAGTTCAGTCCCCTCATCCCTTGCTGGCACCAGGCACATCCCAGTGACAACTGAGGTCTCCTGATCTCTCTGCAGATGGATTTAGAAAATTTTGAGATCCTGAAGACACCTCTGGTGGGTACCATGAGTTCTGCCAGTTTAAGCCCTTCCCCTTGCATGGCCACCACACCCCAGACTATCCCAATCTCTCCCAGCACAGCCCAGTGCACTTTTACTGACATCCCATACAACATCCCTGCCCCATGGATCTTTCCCAGGGACCCCATGCCCAGGGTCCCCCATTGCATTCCCATCCCTGTCACCCCAGGAGCCCCTGGATGACCCTGGGTGCAGCCCCTGCCCCAGCTCTGCCTCTGGGCCAGGACCCCAGTGCAGGCCAGGAGCACAGCAGCTCCTGCACCCCATTGCTCCCACAGGCCCCTTCTCCAAGGACCCCCCTGCTTTCCCCTTTCCTCCCAGTCAGCCCAGTGTCCCAGTGTGTCTCTCATGCCGCTGTTGTCCCCAGCCCCCTGTGGCTGCAAAGCTGGTGGGTCCTTTGTGGCAGAAGTGCCTGGCTCTTGCTTTCCATGGGTAGGTCAGCAGTGCCAGCAGAGAGAGGCTTGGGACAAGGCCCCTCTCCTGTCATGGTGGCTCCTGGTGGGTCACGTTCTGGGCTCTGTGTTTTAGGATTGCAAGAGTTGGTGACATCCATGTGCAGCCTGCTGCAGAGGCATCAGGGGTTGATCATCCCTGAATGACTCCCCTGTTTTCCCTTGTGCCCTGAGAAATTTCTCATGAATGATCAATAAACCCCTTCAGCAAACCTATAGATCTGTGTGTGTGTCCATGTGTCTGGATTTCTATAGCCCTGGCATTCTGCTGGCCAGGGCATTGCAGAGACCCTTTGTGAGGACAAGGGCCCTTGGGGAGCTGTGGCAGGTCCCAGCCGTAGCTCCCCTCTCTCGGCAGCTGGCGGACACCGCCGGCCCCAGTATCGGGCAGAGCCATCTTGCCATGGCCGCCCACAAGGGATTTGTGTACAAAACCAATTTTAGACAAAGATGATTCTGTGACAGGTAGAAACACTGTTCAAGTGCTGTATCAGGATGCTGTGCTTGGAGTGGGGGTTGAACACCTCAAACAATGCTCTATTTTCAAAGCTGTCATGGTAGATAGAGGAATCAGGCTGATTTTGGTGTTGAGGAAATGCTGAAAGCAGCCTGACTCATTTTAACTCCTCCTGTCCTGTCTGTTCTCCTTTCTTGCCCCTTCCACTCACTGTGTTTTGTCTCCCCCAGGCCCCTGGTGCAGAGCCTGGCTCTGTGCTCTCCATCAGCTCCTGGCTGGCACTGCCAGGCTGGCATGAGGAGCCCCTCAGCCTTCCCTGCTCCGGGCTGGACAAGCCCAGCTCCCTCAGCCTCTGCTCACAGCCAAAGGGCTCCAGCCCCACCTTGGAGGCCCTTCCCTCAGCCTGCTCCAGCTGCCAGACATCTTTCCTGCCCTGGGGAACCCAAACCAGCCCCAGTGACCTGGATAATCCACGTCCTTGATGTCCGGGTCACACAGCCCTGGCCCCTTGTCCCCATGTCAGGCTCTGGGGTTGATTTGTGGAACATCCTTGGGGAGGCTGTGGCTCCAGGTGGAGCAGGGGGATACAGAGGGACAGGGGATCCTGCTGGGCATGAACAGCATTGGACTTGTCTGGGGAAACTGTGAGGGGGCTGGGGCAGAGTGACCAACCCAGTGACCTCACACAGCCCTGGTGGGATGTCACACAGCCCTGCTGGGATGTCAGACCTTGGCCCTGTGATGTCACAGGGACAGCCTGTAATGCTCAATGACCTCAAATAGCCCACTCTGTGATGTAATAGCCCACTCTGTAATGTCATAGCCCACTCTGTGATGTCATAATACATTCTGTGATGTCATAGCCCACTCTGTAATGTCATAGGCCACTATGTGATGTCATAACCCTCTCTGTGATGTCATAGCACACTGTGATGTCATAGCCCACTCTGTGATGTCATAACCCACTCTGTGATGTCGTAGCCCATTTTGTGATGTCATAGACCATTCTGTGATGTCATAATACACTCTGTCACCTCATGTTAACAGATGATAAATTGCCCACCCCAGGTTAGCTGACACAATGCTTGCTCTCCAAAACTACTGGCCTCTGCAAACCACACAATGCCCCTTATGTAAGAAGGGGAACTGGAATTCACCAGCCTCAGTGTCCTGCCAGCTCAGCCAGGCCGATCGGAACATTAGGGTCCATGACCACCAGGGACCACCAGAGAGACCCCCAGGAGAAAACACACAGGGAGGGGAAATATGTTAAAGATTTTGGGGAAATGATTATCATATGTACGTTTAGTCCAGGACAATCAATGAATATGTTTGCAAAGTACAGAATATAAGCAGAAGCTTTCCTGTACTCAGCATGCACGGATTTGGGATGAACTGTCTCCCTGATTTTTTAAGGGGAACAGTCCTTAAGAACAAAGGGCTCTGGGAAAGATGGACACACTTCAGTAAAGAGATTCAGAAGGAGCAGGAGCAGCCTGTTGCAACAACACATCCTCAGTAGGGTAAAACTGACCTGTCTCCCGATGGTCTAAAGCCAGCTCACATTCCCTATTAGAGGGTGAACAATGCAAGGCCTGGTGAATTGTGCTGCACAGGGATAGGCAGAGGCGACATGGAAGGATGTTTCCCTAGTGAGAGAAGTGCAGAGCGGGGAGGGGGCGGCCGTGGCAGGGCAGGTTTTAGCGGCCCAGGGAAGCGATGCAGCGAGCGTGGGAGAAGCTGCCGCCGACCATGGCCGGGGCCAGCGGCTTTGACACAGCTCACAGGGATCGGCTTCCCTCCGGAAAAGGCAGGGGACGGCAAGCAAGCAAAAAGTGAATCCAAAAAAATAAAAAGCACAGGATGCGTGGGCCGAGCCGTGCTAGTGGACACGTGGCAGAGAAGCGATCGTAGCTGATCAAGGGGGTGCAGCGGCACACTCTGCCCACTGTAATGACAGAGCTGGAGGCACCAAAAACAGCGACCCCTTGGTGAGCTGCCGGGACCGGGGGGAACAACACGTCTACCCATATCCTGCCCAAATTTGCCCATATCTCCCCCAGGGCGGGCAGATCTGTCCGCTCCGGGCCGGCCTGCTGCCGTAGCTCCCCTCTCTCGGCAGCTGGCGGACACCGCCGGCCCCAGTATCGGGCAGAGCCATCTTGCCATGGCCGCCCACAAGGGATTTGTGTACAAAACCAATTTTAGACAAAGATGATTCTGTGACAGGTAGAAACACTGTTCAAGTGCTGTATCAGGATGCTGTGCTTGGAGTGGGGGTTGAACACCTCAAACAATGCTCTATTTTCAAAGCTGTCATGGTAGATAGAGGAATCAGGCTGATTTTGGTGTTGAGGAAATGCTGAAAGCAGCCTGACTCATTTTAACTCCTCCTGTCCTGTCTGTTCTCCTTTCTTGCCCCTTCCACTCACTGTGTTTTGTCTCCCCCAGGCCCCTGGTGCAGAGCCTGGCTCTGTGCTCTCCATCAGCTCCTGGCTGGCACTGCCAGGCTGGCATGAGGAGCCCCTCAGCCTTCCCTGCTCCGGGCTGGACAAGCCCAGCTCCCTCAGCCTCTGCTCACAGCCAAAGGGCTCCAGCCCCACCTTGGAGGCCCTTCCCTCAGCCTGCTCCAGCTGCCAGACATCTTTCCTGCCCTGGGGAACCCAAACCAGCCCCAGTGACCTGGATAATCCACGTCCTTGATGTCCTGGTCACACAGCCCTGGTCCCTTGTCCCCATATCAGGCTCTGGAGTTGATTTGTGGAACATCCTTGGGGAGGCTGTGGCTCCAGGTGGAGCAGGGGGATACAGAGGGACAGGGGACCCTGCTGGGCATGAACAGCATTGGACTTGTCTGGGGAAACTGTGAGGGGGCTGGGGCAGAGTGACAAACCCAGTGACCTCACACAGCCCTGGTGGGATGTCACACAGCCCTGCTGGGATGTCAGACCTTGGCCCTGTGATGTCACAGGGACAGCCTGTAATGCTCAATGACTTCAAATAGCCCACTCTGTGATGTCATAGCCCACTCTGTGATATCATAACCCACTCTGTGATGTCACAAAGCCCATTCTGTGATGTCATAACCCACACTGTGATGTCATAACCCACTCTCTGCTGTCATAACCCACTCTGTGATGTCATAGCCCATTCTGTGATGTCATAACCCACTATGTGATGTCATAACCCACTCTGTGATGTCATAGCCCATTCTGTGATGTCATAACCCACTCTGTGATATCATAATACATACTGTGATGTCATAGCCCACTCTGTGATGTCATAATCCACTCTGTGATGTCATAGCCCACTTTGTATTGTCATAACCCACTCTGTGATGTCTTAGCCTACTTTGTGATGTCATAAACCACTCTGTGATGTCATAACGCACTCTGTGATGTCATAGCCCACTCTGTGATGTCATAATGCACTCTGTGATGTCATAGCCCACTCTGTGATGTCATAATACACTCTGTCACCTCATGTTAACAGATGATAAATTGCCCACCCCAGGTTAGCTGACACAATGCTTGCCCTCCAAACTACTGGCGTCTGCAAACCACACAATGCCCCTTATGTAAGAAGGGGAACTGGAATTCACCAGCCTCAGTGTCCTGCCAGCTCAGCCAGGCCCACTGGAACATTAGGGACCATGACCACCAGGGACCACCAGAGAGACCCCCAGGAGAAAACACACAGGGAGGGGAAATATGTTAAAGATTTTGGGGAAATGATTATCATATGTGCGTTTAGTCCAGGACAATCAATGAATATGTTTGCAAAGTCCAGAATATAAGCAGAAGCTTTCCTGTACTCAGCATGCACGGATTTGGGATGAACTGTCTCCCTGATTTTTTAAGGGGAACAGTCCTTAAGAACAAAGGGCTCTGGGAAAGATGGACACACTTGAGTAAAGAGATTCAGAAGGAGCAGGAGCAGCCTGTTGCAACAACACATCCTCAGTAGGGTAAAACTGACCTGTATCCCGATGGTCTAAAGCCAGCTCACATTCCCTATTAGAGGGTGAACAATGCAAGGCCTGGTGAATTGTGCTGCACAGGGATAGGCAGAGGCGACATGGAAGGATGTTTCCCTAGTGAGAGAAGTGCAGAGCGGGGAGGGGGCGGCCGTGGCAGGGCAGGTTTTAGCGGCCCAGGGAAGCGATGCAGCGAGCGTGGGAGAAGCTGCCGCCGACCATGGCCGGGGCCAGCGGCTTTGACACAGCTCACAGGGATCGGCTTCCCTCCAGAAAAGGCAGGGGACGGCAAGCATGCCAAAAGTGAATCCAAAAAAATAAAAAGCACAGGATGCGTGTGCCGACCTGTGCTAGTGCACATGTGGCAGAGAAGCAATCGTAGCTGATCAAGGGGGTGCAACTGGTGGACACCGTCGGCCCCAGTATCGGGCAGAGCCATCTTGCCATGGCTGCCCCAGAGATGGGCAGAGCTGCTCGCCCCGGTTCCGCCCACTGCTGCGGCGCCATCTCTGGGGGTGGCTGGCGGATGCCCTGGGCCGTGAGCTGGGTAGACCAGGCCTTCAGGGGCCACCCCGGACAGGGGCACACCTACTCACTCCAGGTCCGCTGCCGCTGCGGCGCCATCTCCGGCGGAGGCTGGCGGACGGCGCTGGCCCGGAGCCGGGTAGACGAGGTGTCCTCGTACCATCCTGGAGACAGGCGAAACCCACAGCCCTGTAATGTCCTGGAGCTGGATGGCCCTAGCAGCCCTGTCCCATCCTGTGAGGCCAGTTTCAAAACCAATAAATATTTTTGAATACTTTTTTAAAAAAAATATATTTTATTTAATTTTTTTTTTTAATTTTATTCTGGGGGTTTTTTTCCCCTTTTCCTTTCCCTTTTCCTTTCCCTTTTTCACTGGGGCTTGGAGGCGGCAGGGCCAGCGGCTTAGGCTGGGAGCGCAACTCGGGTACATTGAGGGAGCGGCTTTAGGGGAGGGGGAAGAGCAGGCGTGAGCAGGAGTGTGAGCGCGGTGCGAGTGCTCAGGGGCTGTGGGACGGGCAGGGCACGGGGCAAAGGCATGCTGGGCGGGCGGGCCAGGGCAAGGGGGCCGCTCATGGGATGGACGAGACGCGGCGCCGCTGCTCAGTGTCCAGGCTCCAGGGCCAGCAGACGGCAACAAGTCTATCCCGTGAAAGTCCTTACGAGTAAAGGCCGCAGAGGGCAACAGGTCTACCTTACCAATGGCCGTCAGAGAAAAAGGCCAGGGAAGGGTAACAGGTCTACCCTGCGATCTCTGCCCTTGGCCCCCTCTCTCACCAGCACCAGCACCAGCAATGCCAGCAGTCCCTTGCTGCGGCCGCCGCTGGCCACACATGTGGCTGTGCACTGCCCGGCCAGGCCCAGCACTCCGCGGGGTCACAGGGCCGGGGAGAGCCAGCGAGCGACAGGGAACAGAAGCGCACGGCCGCAGCACTCACCGTCCTGCCCGCGGCTCCTCTCTTGGTGCTGCCGCGGCCGCGCAGCCCACCCCGCCTGCACCGTGGCTGCTGCACAACACGAGAGCCGCACGCAGCCGGCCCTGCCCAGATCTGCGTGGAGCCCGGGCGCGGCACTGCTGGGAGAGCCACGGAGGGGCAGGTCTCGCTGAGACTGGACAGGCGAGGGCGGCCGCCCGTGAGCGCCCAGCCAGGGGCGAGCAGGGGAGGAGATGGAGAGATGGAGGCAGCAGCAGCGCCCTGCATAGAAAGGCTGATGGTGCTGCAGCTGCCGCCCTGCAGCCCCTCGGCTGCTGGGGAGGGGGCCCAGCCCTGCCCGTGCAGAGAGTGAGGTGGGTCCGCAGCCCGCAGGCAGCCCTGGGGAAGGGATGGAGCGCTGCAGGCAGTCCCGGGGCGCTGCAGCGGGATGGAGCCTGCGGGGGAACCACTTTACTCCTTTATAGGTCACTGCTGTCAGAAAAATTCATCCACGATGCCACAGGTTTATGTCCAAAAGGGAGAAAGAGGAGTCCTGTAACTTTATTTGAATAAAGGGAGAGGTCATGGGACATTTCCCATAGGGTGTCTCAAATAATTGGGAGATGCAGCCCCCGTTGTATCCTAAATTTTCAACCGCATCACCCTCTTCTTTTTCCCCACTGGATGAGGCAATTTTAAGGTACAGAATTCCTCAACCAGCTAATCTATGCCCCACTCTATTATGCACTCGTCCTTTTGTAATATACAAGAAAAAAAAGCAAAAGCTCTTCATAATTCTAGTAACTCTTTCTTGTCTTGGTCTAGGTTCAGGAATTTAACACGGCCTTGGCTGAGCAAATGTCTGTGTTGATTAGTAACAGTTCCTAGAATGAAGAGTGTCTTCTGTTACTTCACTGTCTCTAAGTCCCCAGCTTTGTCTGCAAGCAAATTCACATGGTCTGTTTGTAAAGATACAATCATCTTACTCCTTTCCATGCCTCCTCTTTTTATTTTCTTTATTTTCTATTTGTCTTTACACACCATAATTGCCAGTGATTTAAGTTTTTCTTCCTGAATCATCTTTGGTTTTGCAGGTATTTGCAGTGACATCATTTTCCATCCTTTTGTAATCATTTCTGCATCAGTAGGTGTGGCTGCCACATGCATCCCCTTGATCACCTGCTGAAAGACTTGCACTCAGCAAGGTGTCGTGCATGGTAAAAAGATGAGTGTTGCTATAGCACATAAGAGCAGAAATAGTATTCATTTAACCCATAGATTGCCAGGAAACCATGAAAACGTGTCCCATTCCCATCTTTTCCACATTTGGATGGGTGTGTGAGCTGACTTTATTTTCTTTGTTATTTGTTTGATCACTTTTCCATTACCATCTCTTTGCAAACAGCAGTCTGAAAAATTGAATTTTCCACAAACTCCTCCTTCTTCTGTTAATAGATGACCTAATACCATCCAATGTTGAAATATTGCATTCCTCATTTGAGTGGACAGGTCAGCAGGAAGGTCAAGAGCTGCAGCTGTCTGTTTGGTTATTGTTTAAAAGGCAGCTTGTAACCTAATGATCCCCTTCCAATTATAAATGGGTTCTCTGGCACCTGATTTTAATTCCAAGTGGCTGGTCTATATTGCAGTATGATTTTTATCTTGTGGCCATTCATCTTTTCCCCATTTTGGGTGCTCTCTCCAGCCAGAACTGCATCCATTGATTGCTTTTCTCTAGTTAAATTGTTAAATTGTTCAATTAGATTTTGATTCCTAAGTGATTTCCCTTACTTTGTGGTAGAAAAAAGAACAACAGTCAATTTAAGCCCCATTGAAGAGATCCCTCAGCAGTTTGGAGGTTACCTGCAATAAGCATGTTGGCCACAAATACAATAATGCTCTTTCAAAGCCCATGTTGCATTAGCAAAAGGCCATCTGACCTTTGTCATCAGTTGGTGGGTCAAAATGCAGATTTTTTCCTGGCCCTAACAGTCCTTCAACAATAATAGCCCCACCATGGGGGTCACAATATTTGCATTTCCAAGCTTCCACATGGGCTTTCCATCTACATTTACATCTGCAAGCTGTTTGATGGGACTTGGAGCAGAACTCACTTAAAAGGGGTCAAATGCCTTTCCCGTGTTGCCATTTCTTCACTGATAATCACAAACAACATGTGCTCTGCTTGTGGAATTTTCTCATTGGCAGCTTAAAAGCTTAGTCAGAAAACCCCTTTCCCTCCCCACTGCTTTACAGCCTTCCAAATCTTTTCATTAATTATTGCAGGAACACCTTAGCCAGCTACCATTAGTGAGCTAAACAGGCATTTGATAGCATTTCCCTTGATATTTGGAATAATTCTAAGGAGGGTAATTGGGAGTCCAAACCCAATTGTTTAAACCCTAAGATATAATCAATTCACAAATGCTTTTCCTATGTAGATGGCCCTGTCCTATTTAGGCAATAAGTGCCTGTTTCAGAAGAATGAAGTCACCATGGACTTCCTTCTTTGTCCCAAATCCCATCCCACTATGGACCTCACTGAGGGTGCTGACCTACCATTAGGTTCAGCTGGGTTAGTCAGCCACTCTTCAGATGCTCCTGGCTCTCTCAGACCCAACAATTGTCAAGGTTAAAAACTCTCACTGCTTCTTCTCCTAAGGCTGCAAATTGATTCTTCCTCTTCTGGCCTAAACTTAGTTGTCAGTATGAAAGTAGAATTACTAAGGAAAATATTCTAGAAGTGTATTCTAATGACCTAGTCTATTTTTCACCTTGTCTTGGCACACCCATTGATAAGGATCCAGGAAAGGATGGCTGCTCCCCAGCCGAAAGAAACATCCAAGTGAGGAGCTCACAAAAGATGCTGGACAAAGGAGGAGGAAGAACTGCTGGTAAGACTGGAGGCTCAGTTCAAGGGCAAGAAAAACACCAATAAGCTTATTGCAGAGCAAATCACAAGCAAAACAGCTAAGCAAATCAGAGACAAAAGGAGATTGCTGCCCTGGAAACCATCAGAGGATGCTGATAACGATGAGACATTGCACCAGGAGAGCAGCTGCGGGTCTGAGGACAGAAGCTGGGATGTGCCATCAGTCCCAGGCAGCAGCCGTGGACAGTGGAGCTGGGAGGATCCATCCTCAGCAGAGCAGGAATTATGAGATCCCAGGGGTTTCCAGGCTGCCCAAGAGCTGTGAGCTCACGTGCAGGCACAGGGGCTCCATGGGCATATCTGAGGGTTGTCTGGGTTCCTAAAGATCTGTTTGGTCACACTCAGTCACAGGGGCTCCATGGTGACATTCCAGGGGTCCTTAATCTTCCTAAGGGTCATGAGGTGACAGTCACAGGGCTCCACAGTGACAACAGAGGTGCCAAGGAGCCACTTTGTCACAGGCAGTGGCAGGAGTGCAGTGGGGACATCCGTGTGCTCCTAAAGAACTGGGAGGTCACAGACACTCACAGGGGATCCAGGGTGACATCCCAGTAGTGCCCAGGCTGCCAAAGGGCTGGAATGTCACAGACACTCACAGGGAGTCCCCAGGAGTGCCAGGCTGCCAAAGGGCTGGGATGTCACAGACACTCACAGGGAGTCCCCAGGAGTGCCCAGGCTGCCAAAGGGCTGGGATGTCACAGATACTCACTGGAGTTCCTGTCATGCATCCCGTGGGAGCTTCAGGCCAAGTTTATTAGAGAAGCTCTTGTTGGGTCACGAGGGGCACAAAGGACCCCCAACACCCCAATTGCTCCCCTAAAGCAGGACCCCAGGCTTTCTAAACTCCTTCTTTTAGAGGAGCCTAAGAATGCCTGGATCCAATCCCAGCACCAGGCTTTCTCAAGAATTTATTGATAAAGTATTATAAGGCTGGAATTTAACCTTTGTATAACTTTGTCCCTCAACATTAAGGATGGAAATCTAGAAGTATTTATATGCATAGAGATATGGTTGATTATGATCATGATTAGGCAAAAAAGGTCTTAATCAGAATTACTTACTCCACAGTTTAGGAGCTGTAACATCAATTTTAATATCATGCCCTAGGAAGCAATTTTGAAGCAACTGTATCAAAGCAGAACTAAGTAGAGATGGGTGTCACTCCCCCAGACCAACGACCCTGGGCAAATCTCCTTAGCTCAGCCTCAAGCAGTGACCTTGAGGGGTGTCTCCACTCCAGGGAAGAATCTCCACACACCCCTAAGAAGGGAAATGTCAGGAGATGCTGCCACTAATATTTGGGACAGGGCTTTTCTAGTCTGAAGTGCTGTCAGTCAGATGTGCCCAGTCTGTGCCATCTCAACAGCTCTGCAGAAGTTCTCTGTGGTGCCACTTGGTTGTTCCCTGCTCTGGGGATTTTCCCAGCTCTGCCACAGCTTCAGCTCCCTCTCAGGATGTTGAACTTTGGGACGGAGGAGTCAGGCTGGTTTCAGCACTATTCACCCCAAAGACAGCATGACCCTCCCTCTTTCATTTCCCCCTGGGGCTTTGCAAACAGGTCCTTGCTGGAGCTGTTGGAGCCCATTGCAGGCAGAGCCTCCTGCTCCAGCAGGAACTGCCTTTCCTGGGCCATGGCCAGGCCAGGTCCTGCTGCAGGAAAAGCCCAGGCAGCCCCAGCACAGGGAAGGGCTCGGGCACAAGAGCAGAGTGCCATGGTGGGAGCTGTGCCAGGGAGAGCCTGAGGCACCAAAGGCACCTTGGCAGCAGCAGCTGCTTCCAGGGCATGGCCAGAAGCCTCCCCTGGCAAGCTGGCCTGGTGGCCACCAGTGCAGAGCTGCTGCCTCAGGGGGGATTTCTGGCTGGGCTCTGCCCCAGCCCACAGAGGGAGCTCAGCCCTGGCTCTGGCACAGCCCTTGTGCCTGGGCCCTGCAAAGCCCAGAGGTCACCTGTGCCACCCTGGTGCCCATTCCTGGCTCTGGCACGGTCACTTCTGTGCTCGCTGCTGCCTCCAACACTGCACCCCCTCATCTACAGCCTGAGGGACCAGGAGCCTGAGGATGCCCTGAGGAGTATGAGCACTCTGTGCTTTCCAGAAACAATAAAGTGCCTGTTGGTTTCTGCAGACCATTCAGAATGGAGCTCATTACAGACTGTTCAGATGGCTGTTTTCATTAAGAGATGCCATTAGTCACAGTATTGCTACATCACTATCTACTGTGCTTGTGTTCAGCAGAGACAGTAGGAAGCCATGATCACTGTGCATTGAGGTAAAATAAAGTGTCCTGCTCTGTTGCCTCTTTCTCTGTGAAGAAAGATACAGAGCAACAAAAAACCAGCAACAATACACTCTCTTGCATGGTGCAGAAAGAGCAAGAAACAGCAATTTATTGAAAGAAACCATTGCCTTAAATAAGACAATTTGTGCAAAAAAAAATACAGACAGATCATTGACCAGAGAAGGAGACACCTCTCCTCCCCGACTTTCTCATGGACTTTGCAGGTGTTTATCTCTGTTATGATTCTTTCTCTTGTGTTTACAATAAAGAAGAAATCTCTAGCCTGGGAAAAATCCTGGCTAGAGGCTGAGAAATTTTCATGGCCTGAGAAAAATACTTAGAACTTGAGAAAAAGGCCTAGCTAAAATGTGCCTAGGCCTCCAGCAGTGTCCACAACTGGGACTGGCACCGGCTGTGGGGATTGGTTGTGGCTTTAGATCTTCCCAGAGCAGAGCAGCTGCTGGCTGCTGTAAAGTTGTTCCTTGTGAAGGCACATCAGGCTCCAAAGGCAAAGAGCCCAAGGCTCTCCAGTCCCTGTTCAATCTCTCTGCCATAAAGTCCCGATGGAAGCAGGAGCAGCTCTCTGCTGCAAGAGGTGGAAGCTGCGGCTGGTGCAGAGTCTCCAGAGGCAGATGCTCCCTGGCCTTTCGTCTTCTGTTCTTTTCTTCTTCATCTTCCTCCTCTTCTTCTCTCCTGTGGTGGCAGTGGTGATGATGATGGTGGTGGAGGAGGACAGAGCAAAGGGAGAGGAGTGAAAGAGAGCTATGGCTCCAATACGTGGAATTTTTTGACAAATTACCCAATGAGCCAAAACCGTGAACCTGACGAATTTCTCCTAAACCTATTAGAATTCTGTAATACTAAAGTCTACATATAACTTGTGCATATGGCCTATCTGTTCTATGTGAAAAATATATAAAATATTCCTACTGTAATTTTAATTTGTCTAGAACTAAGTTTTTAATGTCTCAATGCAGCCACTATTTTATAGGAGATTCCATGGATTTTACTTTTTATGGTATTTAAAACACAATTCTATGTACTTCACACTAAGATTTAAACTTCTACTTCATATCTATGCTACTTAATATTTCCAATTCCTTATACTAAAACTTAGACCTCTATTTAATGTCTGTGTAGTTTCTTGTATTTTAACTTCTCAAAATATTTTAAATTTAATTCTTGCATGCTATTCTCTTTCAGAGGGAGTCGGAGAGGCTTCTCTGTTCCACTCTCCAACAACCGGGAATGGGGACAGGGACTGAGAGTGGGGACAGGGAAAGGGACATCGGAACTGGAATGAAAAGAGGAGGAGAGAATGGGAATATGGGATCAGAACAGGAAATATAGAAATAGAAATTGGGGAGAAAATATGGGATGGGGATTTAGAGTATGGGACAGGGAACAGACATGGGGATAGGGCAACAGGATTGGGAATGGGAATATGGGAATGGAACAGCGATCAGGAATACTAGAAGGAGAACAGTACAGGGAATATGGGACTGGGAATATGTTAACGGTAAACAGGCTGAGAATACAGGACAGAGAATGATACCGGGAATGGCATCTAAACTGGGACTGGGGCAGGAGTGGTGTGAGACAGGAATGGGCTGAGGGGAAGGGCAGTGACAGTGGGGAGAGGAGGATCCTGGACAGGGGACAGTGGGAGCCGGGTCAGGGGGAAACGGGGAGGGTGTCAGGGCAGGGGGTCCATGATCAGCTGCCCCAGAACCTCCGTCAGCATCTCCCAGTGCAGCCAGAGCCGCTGGGCCTGGAGTGCCCAAAGCCCTGAGCAACCCCCAAGGAAACCTGAACTCCCTGGAACACAGGGTCTCCCGCATCCTCTGGAAGATGCCCCTGTGTCTGCAGGCATGTCTTAGTTCAATGTCTTCATTTTTAACCTGGTACAAGGTGTCTGGGAAGGACAACGAGAAATGTAAAGAAAATCCAGGTCACAGGGAGCCAGCACGAAGCTTTTCCTGCACTCAGGGCACTCACAGGGCTTCTCTCAGTGGAGACTCTGTTGGTGTTTGGTCAAGTGAGAGCTCTGTGAGAAGCTCTTCCCACACTCAGGACACTCATAGGGTCTCTCCCTGGTGTGGATGCGCCGGTGCCTGATGAGGGTGGAGTTTTTCTTGAATCCCTTCCCACAGTCGCGGCAGGAGAAGGGCCTCTCATCCCAGTGAGTGCGATAGTGCAGGAAAAGACTGGAGCTGCTCTGAAACCTCTTTCTGCATTTATCACACTCGTAGGGTCTCTTCCCTGTGTGGATGAGCTGATGCCTGATGAGATGTGAGTTTTGATGGAAGCTCTTCCCACAGTCGGGGCAGCAGAAGGGCCTCTCCCCTGTGTGAATGCGATAGTGCTGGAGGAGACTGAAGCTAGTGTGAAACCTCTTCCTGCATTTATCACACTCATAGGGCCTCTCCCCAGTGTGGAACCTCTGGTGCTCAGTCAGGTGTGAGTTCTGGATTAATCTCTTCCCACACTCCACACACTCGTAGGGCCGTTCCCCTGTGTGGATTCCCCGGTGTCTGATCAGGTTGGAACTCCACCTGAAGCACTTCCCACATTCCGAGCACTTGTGGGGCTTCTCCCCATGGTGAAGCTGCTCACGCAGCCCCAGCTCCGAGCTCCGGCCGCCTCCCCGGCCCGGGCTGGCTCTTTCCTGCTGGGATCCCCGGGCTATGCGTTTGCAGCCCCTCCTGCTGCAGGATCTGCGGGGCTTTTCCTCCCCGTTGCATTCCTGCGCCGTGGAGCCGCTGCAAACGGCCTCTTGCCCGAGGCTGTGCCCCGGGGATTTGTCCTTCCTGCTGTCCGTGCTCAGCTCCTTGTCTGGGGGAGGAAGGACAAGGACAGGATGGGTTTTGCCTCCGTGCCAGAGGGAAGGGCAAGGAGATCCCCCCAGGGCTGTGCTGCAGCCAGGGCCGTGCTGGGCTGGGAGATGGAGCAGGACACAGGGGGAAAGGGGCACTGACTTTCTCCTCACCTGCCTGAGGCTCTTGGGACATCGTCCTCATTCTCATGGCCTCCTCCTCCTCAATGCAGCCAAGGTTTGGGAAATCCTGGCTTGGGGGAAAACAAGGGCTGAGCGCGTTGGGTTTGATGGTGGCGCTGCCCAAGGGCAGCTGGAGCAGTCAGCGCCCCTTTCAGCCTCGGGGGCCCGGAGCCCGCTCAGCACCAACCTCCCGCACCCCTCCAGGCTGCCGGGGGTCCCTCGGCTCCGGGATCACCCCTCTGGCTCTCCCCGCTCCGGGGCTCGGGTTTGGGCTCCTGCAAGATCCAAACATCCCCTGAACCGCAAAGTAAAACCCTCCCGGAGCCCCCCATGATGGATTTGGGGCGAGCTCCCCCTCCCCGCTCACCTGCGGGTTCTTGGGGGGGGCGATTCTGCCGCTCCCGGGGGACGCTGCGGTCTGTGCGGGCGTGCGGGAGAAGCGCGTGGTTCCAAAATCGCTCCTCCTCTTCCTGCCGCTCCTCCTGTGTCCCTCCTCTTCCTCCCGCTGCTTCTCTTCTGTCTCTTCCCGCTCCTCCTCTTCCTCCCGCTCCTCCTCCTCTCCCAGCGCAGCCAGAGCCGCTGGAACTGGGGTGCCCAACGCCCTGAGAAACCCCCAGGTCCCTCCCAGGACCCCTCAAATCCCTGGAACCGAGCGTCCCCCGCATCCCCTGGAAGATCCTCCCATGACACCAAGCAGGTCGTTATTTAACATCTCTATTTTTATCCTGGTTTTGGGTGTTTGTGAAGGACAAAGAGAAATGCAGAGAAAATCCAGGCCACGGGGAGAGTGTGCAGCCCCCAGCCAGGTGTCTCCCCAACACGGATCAGCAGCACCAGGGCTCAGGGGGGCTCTGCCCACCGGGGGTCCCTGGGGATCATCCAGCGCGGATCCTGCCATGGGGATGGAGCTGCAGCAGGGCACTGTCTTGGTTTGACAGACAGCTGTCTGCTGAGGAGCTCTGGAGCTTCTCTTGAAACGGAAAATGTAAACTCCTTCCCTCTAAATTAATATGACTGGGAAATTAAGGAGCTCTCTGGCAATGATACGGGAATTAAAATAGCAGTTTTTTGTGGGCTTCATTGAAGCCACAGGCTGAAAATTGCAAGGGCCTGAGGCGTTTTTCTCCTTTCTCATGCTAAGGAAAATTTCTCTCGGGTCTGCTGCAGTTTGCCTGTTCCTTCCTGGATCTTCCCAAGGTGATAAACCTCGGGAAAAACAGGAAGGAATTCACAATAAGATTAAGCACCTGCTGTTTTTCAGAAAGTAAGGAAAAACAGTTCTCACGATCCGTGAGAACGTTCTGTTTTCTTCTACTATCCAATGGACGGCCGTTCCTCTCTTCTTCAGCGATCCACACTATAAAAGTGGTTCGCCTTCACAATAAAGTTGCTTCTCTTTGCTGCTAGCTGGAGGAGTCATTGTCGTTATTCTCCGCGGCCGTATCGCGAATAACGACAATTGGAGGTTCCACCGAGATCGTCCTTCACGGGAGCCGAGACCGTCTTTCGCCAGGACAGCGCGAACTGGGACCGCGAGAGCTGCCGCGGAGCGGAGCCACCCCGGACCGCGAGCGCTGCCGCCGAATCGGAGCCTTGGCAACCCCGGACTGCGAGCGCCTAGCGACCGTTCCTCTTTCCGCGGAGAGAAGGGTTGATCAGCGAAATCGCAAAGACGGTTGCTTTGGATCCACAGGACCACCACAGGTTTTCTGGACAATGAATGTCTCGGATCAGCGACCACAAATGATGTGTACTCTGACTCTCTCAGGTGCCAACCCGTCTCAGACTCAACTCAGAGGTTTGCTGGACACTGGGGGCGGATGTAACAGTGATCTCACTCTCTGCCTGGCCTCCCACATGGCCTGTGGCCCCTCTGGGTCAGGCCATTGCAGGCTTGGGGGGCACAACACAGACCTTTGTGAGTCAGAGGCCTGTGTTGATCAGAAATATGGAAGGGCAGACAGCCACGGTCCGACCATACATCACTGCAGCCCCTATCAACCTCTGGGGACGAGATGTGTTGGCAGCCTGGGGGGTGCGCATGGAAGCAAATTTTTAATTAGGGTCACTGAAGTGAAGGGCAAGAACTATCCTATGATACCCCTACGGTGGTTGTCTAATACACCCGTATGGCAAAATCAGTGGTCCTTGCCAAAACAGAAATTAATAGCCCTTCGAGAATTAGTAAAGGAACAATTGCAGCAGGGACACATAGAACCCTCTAGTAGTCCCTGGAATTCCCCAGTTTTTGTTATACAGAAAAACAAAAAAGGGGAATGGCTGGTGAAACACCACACAGCCGACTAGAAAAAGCTTTATATACCATCAATCACTTCACTGTGCCACAAGATTCCAATAATCCTGTTATTGTGAATCACTTTACTTCTTTACAGGCTGCAGATGAGATACGCTTGCCCCGAGCGAAGGTGTTCATGCGGAACTTGACCACGAACAAGTGGGAAGGCCTGCATGAACTCATCGTTTGGGGCCGTGGGTATGCTTGCGTCTCAACAGATACCGGGGTATGCTGGCTGCCTGCGAGATGTGTCCGCCCTGACCTGCGACATCAGAGACAGAATGCAGCCGAGGCACAGCCTTTGGATGCTGACCAACAGGCCGACCGCCAGCCAGATGGTCCCTCTACCAGCAGAGGATGAACTCTTTTGTTTCTTTGGAACTGTTTTCAGTCTTTGGACATTGTTAGATAAATTTTATATTGGAAATCACGGGTCTGGCGAATGGTGGCGGGTTTCTTTCCTATTGTATTAGAAGTAAGTTGCTGGGAAGCATCAGGTGCGAAGGTTTCCCTGGATGCTTCAAGCGTCCACGGATCTCCAGGGATGTGTTTGCTCCCCTCCGACAAGGATCCTAAGGAGGACAGCAAACACCTCCTTTTTTCTTTTAAAACTAAAAGGGGGACTTGTGGGCTTCATTGAAGCCACAGGCTGAAAATTGCAAGGGCCTGAGGCCTTTTTCTCCTTTCTCATGCTAAGGAAAATTTCTCTCGGGTCTGCTGCAGTTTGCCTGTTCCTCCCTGGATCTTCCCAAGGTGATAAACCTCGGGAAAAAACAGGAAGGAATTCATAACAAGATTAAGCACCTGCTGTTTTTCAGAAAGTAAGGAAAAACAGTTCTCACGATCCGTGAGAACGTTCTGTTTTCTTCTACTATCCAATGGACGGCCGTTCCTCTCTTCTTCAGCGATCCACACTATAAAAGTGGTTCGCCTTCACAATAAAGTTGCTTCTCTTTGCTGCTAGCTGGAGGAGTCATTGTCGTTA
This sequence comes from Erithacus rubecula, assembly GCF_903797595.1. NCBI lineage: Eukaryota > Metazoa > Chordata > Aves > Passeriformes > Muscicapidae > Erithacus > Erithacus rubecula. The sequence continues at coordinate 118,616 of NW_027636144.1, forward strand.
CTCTCCGCGGCCGTATCGCGAATAACGACAAGGATCTGCATGCTCTGGTGGGAGGGAAGAACCTTTTCTGGAGGGGTTTCTACCTCACTGTCTCCAAAATCTTGGTCTTTACCCCAGTTAATAAACATTTGGCTGTGGAAGACACGCTTGGGGAATACGAAATATGAATAGTGGGATAGCTGAGGTTAGATTTAGTTTATTAATTTAAACTTTTTTTTGTTGTGAGATAGGATTAGCAAGAAGGCAAAACCAGGTTAACTTTAAATAGTATAAAGAGAAATTTTATCACTTAAAAGCATAAGAAAAAATAATTTAGAATAAAGCTTGAGAATACTTGTTTTCCTCCACACACTATTTTTCTAATACTGAAAATATACAAAAACCAACTCCATTTGTTTACCATCTTTAAAATAGTTTTTTACTAATTTACTAGAAAGAGGAGACTTTTTTTTCAGTCTATGAAGATTTCTTCACAAGAAATAGATTTCCTGTGGTTTTGGTGTTCCCAGGGAATGGAAATCTGATTACCGTGTAAAAACCCTTTTTTTAGACTAACAGTTGATCTCACAACTTTTTTTGCTGGACTATATTAGTTTATGAGGCACACTTTAAGGATTATATTTTTAAGCAAAAGTTTACCTTATTTTTGAGAGCATTAATTTTTCTTTTTCTTTTTTTGGGGGGAAACCATAAGGGATTATTTATTATTTAAACTTAGGGGGTTACAGCAATTTTTACATTTGTTTACTTTAATATTAATGCTTTTGTTTATATT